>NC_040032.1:9547195-9578121 GCF_000972845.2 Larimichthys crocea
CAGCTAACAGACTGAGCCAGCATGAGCTAACAGCAGCTAACAGACTGAGCTAACATGAGCTAACAGCAGCTAACAGACTGAGCTAACATGAGCTAACAGCAGCTAACAGACTGAGCTAACATGAGCTAACAGCAGCTACAGCTGTCAGCAGTTTACTTCACTGTCCATCATAAACTCTGTAAATCACAGAGAGTTGAGGCGGAGCAGCCGGAGGACATCAGAGGGAAAACCAGAAAACATTTCCTCCATAAAATATGATCCAGTTTCACCAGAATCAGTGAAATAGTTGCTGCTGTGTGACTTAGTGCCGTAAAGCGTTACGTACTTCTCCCGACCCGGAGCCCAAAGTTACATAGTGTGAGAACAGACGTACGAATGACAGAGACACCGTTCACCTGATCACAGGTCAGTGTGGGTCAACAGGAGGAAAGTTACACAATGTTTCCAAGAAAACATTAAATCATTTCAAGTTTTGTATCAACTTAAACGTTTGTGTCTAATATATTTCCCCTTCAGTTATTTCCCTTTTGTCTGGACAGACAAAAGTCTGTTTGATGGCTGAATGCCACCACTTCCTGTATCTATTTCAAATTAAAAGCCCCTCTAGTGTTTTATAAACAGGCCAGCGATGGTTCTGACCTAGTTGTGTTTCATAACAACTGTATCATGCTCATGTGATTAAAACACACAAACTTCACGTGGGAGCGTGAAACATTAGTTTGATGCAGTTAGTTATGGAATTAAAAGTGGAAGGCAGCGTGTGCAGCAGCTGTGATGTATTTATAAAGACAGAGAAGAGGAAGGAGGCAGTTCTGTTGAAAAGCCAAAACATGAAAGTTGGGGAGGAGAGAAAAGGGAAGAGTGAAAGAGAGAATACAGACACAGAGAGGCTGCAGCTGAGGAGGGAAGGAGGACAGTGAACGGATAAACAGACTGAAGGATTTTCAAAAAACCAGAGAGAGGAAACGAACTCTGCTGCTGCATCCTTGAAAAAGAACGAGTGAGGGAGACAGACAGAGGAAAATCTGACATGAGGAGGACAGAGAGGGGTGACAGAGGGGAGAGAAGAGTGAGGCGAGGGGGGCGGAGGGGACGGTTGACAAAATAAGAGATTTGCAGTGTTCAGAACAGCGACAGCTCGCAATGATTCAGGTCAGAGGTTCCTGTTTGTTCTGTCACAAGGGGGAGAGAAAAGGGAAGAAGGACAAACAAGGACAGGTAGTAAAACAGAGTGAGGTGACAAATGGAAAAAAAGAAAAGAGGAAATGTTGCAGAGCGTGTACTCTGTTAGGCTTCACACTGTGGTAGTAGAAAAGTTTGGAGCACTTTGAACAGAGGGAGTGGAGAGAGAGAGAGAGAGAGAGAGAGAGACTCAAACACCAAAAAAGGTCTGGAGTCAGAGCTGGAGGAACTGCAGGGCTTGACAGATGCTGCACACCCAGGGGGAGAGAAGAAGAAGGAGAGAGGCAGACAGACAGACAGACAGACAGGCAGACAGACAGACAGACAGACAGACAGACAGACAGTGACATATAATGACAAACAGCATAGAGGAAAAAGAAGAGCAAGTGATCGTAAACCAGAAAAAAGAGAGAAGAAGACCGAACACGAACTTTTAAAAGAGGATGTTTGCATAGAAATCTCACACCCGCTCCGCTCTGTTCAAGCAGAGTCGGTAAAAAAGAAAAGGCAGAAAGGGTGCAGAGGGGGGTGGTGTTTGGTGTTTGGTGTTTGGTGGTGGTGGTGGTGGTGGTGGTGTTAGGTGGTGATCCAGAAAAGATCCAGAGAGTGAGTGTGTTTGCTGGGTGAAGGGGGGGTTATGGGAGAGGGAGGTGGTGGCAGTCCAAAAGTAGTGTAGATAGTCAGGGCGGGCTGTTACTGTAAATGTGGAAGATCCTGCTTGTCTCAACATCCATGGACACCAGGGCTTCACCTCGACTCTAAACCACAAGGACCCCTCTGTAACCGGGCGTCATGTCGACGGGCCCTGGCCTTGGTGCACCTGACCTGGCCGAGGGCCCCGAGACCAGGGGACCTGTTGGGCTCCAGACCCTGTTGGACCTACTGGTGGGCGTCTATCAGGAGTTTTACTCCTCGCCCTTTGCAAGGGAGAAGTACGTCTCTGGTTTTCTGGAATGGGGTGAGTGTATTCTTTTCTGTACCCAGTTCTTCTTTTTGACTGATCCACAAACTGTTCATCCTGCTTCTGCAGCCCAGTCTCATGTCACATGTAATAGACCTGCAGATCCACTAGAGGATACAGTGTCTGCCTCACCTAGATGTGAAAAGTACTTGCATGTATGAAGGTGCAGTACCAGTAGTTATAAGGAGTGACAAAGTCAGGTGGATGGATAAATCAAACAAAGACTGGACTTTCTTCTCGGAGACCAGTTTTAAATCTAAAGTTCATGTTGATTCCCTAAACCTAACCAAGCTGCAGCCTCAGCAAGCTCTTTTTTTTCCTGGATGTTGCACTTTTATTATCACTGAACTGACCAACGTGTTTTGAAAACGTGACATTGCCACACCTAGGCGAGGCAAAACGTGACACCGGGTTGGTTAAAGTACATGTTCCTTTCCAGGAAGGAAGGAAGAACAATCAACCGATGCAAACCCAAAACTCATCACACTGAGCAAACACGTCACTTTAACATGCCGGGGATTTGTTGATGCTTTTTAGTTGATACTTTCATTCTTTTGGGTCTGTTCCCTATAGATACCTTTTACCAAGATCCCTATTCTTAACCATCCTGTAGAAGAACAAACCAGAACACAACAGACAGAGTATCAAAGTTTAGTCCCTCAACTCCAACTGGATCAGAGACATTTCGTGACATCAGGTTATGTTTCTCCAAAGGTTGAATCCGGGTCAACTTCTTCGCAACCCCCTCCGGCCCAAACTCAATACCCCCGTTCAAATAAATGGAAAAAAGCATCATGCCACAGTGCCGGGCTTGGTCTGAATTGGGCTTTAGCGTTACAGCACACCTGCCTAGAGCCATTTGGGCCAATCAGAATCAGGTTCTTGGATTGATCGAAGGCACGTCACGCCTCTAAAATCACTGTGACTACAACCTTAAGTTGCTTATTATTATTATTTTTGCTTATCACTGCTTAAAACCGCCGTCTGAAGTTTATACCAGTACCATGATGTAAGAGAGCATCCATCCCCCTTGTGGTGTTTTTGACACATTAGCTGCAGAAGCTGAGTCAGACGGCGCATTTGCTCATTTTCCAGTTGACGTATGATCTATCCGTCCACCAGCCGCCCCCTCTTGGTGCATAGATGATCCTCTATTTTAAGATTATATTTTTTTAAGTCCTTGCTAAAATAGCTTTGGCAACGAGTCTCCATGGAATTATACACAATGTGGAGTGGACATCAGAGCACTTGGAAACAGTGTGGCACGTGTGTCCCTAATGGAGGACGCTAAAGTTCAGTTCTCCCTGTGATATAAACAGCACATTAATATGTGGCTGTTTCTATACTTTAACACTATAAAACTGGCATCTATAGAAATTAGAAAGTCTGTAATAATCTGTCGATTTATCAAATAATTGATCAAACTACAATCCCACATTTATATTTACAGGTTCTCGAAGGAAGTGTGATAAAATGTTGGACTCATTAGCTCCAGATTTTTCCAATATTTGACATGTTATAGACTTCAAATGATCAAAACATTACTGAGAGATTGATCAGTAATGGAATAATTAGTTGCAGCCCAATTATTAATAATTAATTAGTGCAACCTCAACGTTCTCCGTGATCCACCATGCTGCTTTTACTCTTCTAGAGAACAAATTATGACACACGATGGGGTTAATATTTACGCACACTATAAAGTGGGGTTAAAGTGGGATTTGGCAGGTGGGGCACTCTAATCCGGGTGTGACTGTATGAGCCGTGGCAGGATGGGACGAAGATAAAGTCTTCCCACATCTGTTTCCTGCTTCACAGGACGTGAGAATTTGCTTTGCTTGTTTACAAGATTTTAGTTGGACAGCAACAAGAATTTCAAGATGTTTATGGAGCCCAGGACATTATCAGAGAACTGCTGCTAACTGAATCTGCCGTTAGCAGCCAGACCAGACCGGGTTCGAGCACAGCCTGTGGGGGGTTCATTACCGTTGAGTATATTATATATTATTGCACTTACTGTAACGTACGGAGTTGCAATCAAGGAGTAACGCTGTCGTCCCGTCACTTTTCTCTCCTCTGCTGCTTCTTGTGTTTGAATTAGAGTAAATAATAAATCTGATAGGAATAATAATAATCACTATTTACATTGTTATATTACATACTATTCATTTAAACACACACTGGACTCCATTTAAAGGCTGACCGACAAGCAAGGTCAACACTTTCCAAGGATCACCGTGCCATGAAAACACTGGACTTCACAACTCTAAAATGAGCCTCGCGGTTTTGGAGAGAAATTCAGATCTAAGCCGAGAGACCACACCGACCTGCCATGACCCAGAATACATTGTGCTTAGATGACTACAAGGTCATGAAAGGCAACACTCCCTCATGACCTTTGAACTGGTGTCATGTCACCAAGACCACCATGACTCAATCACTGACATGTCGGATAGAAAATAAAAGATGGAGAAGGACTCATAAATGCTGCACACTGTAAAACTACTGACTGACATCTGTTGACATGTCCTCAGGCGTCCGTCCTCCCTCTGTCAGTATTACTGAATCCGTCCATGCATGTGACTCACTGTACGTGTACCTATTGTATTGTCCAGTAGCCAAGAGGGGCTATCGAGTATCCTCAGTGGTGAGACGTTCCAAATTTAACCACACCATGTGTCCGGGAATGAGGATCGAGTGTCAGAGCTGGCTGGCCTTCATCGGTGATGAAGCAGATTTCTCGGTTTAGTTGGACTTGAGGCCTGAGCTTCAGAGTAAATCTGCTTGGAGGGCCATGAACAGAAACATCAATAATCACATGTGCAAATTGTCCAAGACTTCTCAGTGCTATGCACCTCAAACCAAACACACACACTGAGACTGATGGAAACTGAACTTACGAGGATCTACAAAGCATCCTGTGAGGAACTACTGGCAGCTATAGGATGAGCTAGAAATCTCTGGACAATCCATAGACGCTGTTTTCATCAGAATACCTTCTAGTAAAGGAATAGATGTCACGTGAAGCGATGTGTTCATTTGTAATGAGCTGGAAAAAGCTGCGTAACGTAGCTTTAACATGATTAAACGCGTTGCACGCTCTCTGAAGTTTGATCAGTCCTGTTTTGCTATGACAAGAAGGACTGCTGGATTAAGAGGAGAGACTTTGAGCTGAGCCAGACTGTCGCAGGAGCGTCTCACGGAGGAGGGCGTTGAACTCAACGAGCTGAAGGATCTTATAGTCTTATAACAAATAAAAATACTTTTCATTTAGCTTTCCCTGCGACTACTTCGTGTCTGGTTTATTCATGGTCTAGTCACTCCCTACATGGCTTTCCTAACAGGGAAGGTCAGTGAGCCAGAGTCAACATTTACAGGAACCAGCAGCGACTCCGTCGCTGTTTTTCTTCTTGTTGTGGCCTCAAAAATATCATCAGTGACAACAGAGTTTACAAGTTATCTGACAAGCAAGCAAATGCTGTCATTGGCATTGAAGAAGCAGATAATTCACTCAGACGCTGTAATAACAATGATAAAATATCTAAATAACATTTCAATTCATGCATAAAAATAACAGCAGCAGTCTGAGCAAGAAGCATGATCCAAAACTGAAAGAAGACATTTGTTGTCCACACATGTGGATGGATTTTATGAATAGCCTTTAGTCATCAACATGTGCAGTCATGAGATATTATCACAAGACACCTCAGCTGTTCGCAGCAGTTGTCCCATTCTGAACTGTCTTCGTGTCTCACTCGACAACATCGACATGCTGAAATTCTCATCGATCTGTTCGTTAATGCTCAGTTCTGCATCTCCTCGCGCTGCCGTCCGTCATGGAGGGGGGAGTAATTTCCGTTCATCGGGACAGGAAGCTGGCAGAGGGGCTGGCAGAGCACTTATGGTGGTAGTCTTGAATAAACACAAGCAGGCACACAGGCACAGGATATACACACATAATGTATACACACACCGTCACACTGTTCCACAGACCTTGCTTTTTTTGGAGGGATCTGGCTGCAGGAAGCGCAAAGAACAGGACAGACAGTGATGCCCATTTCCTGAGAGGAACTGAGGGAAGTTCAAACTACGCCCAAAAGTGAAAGTAACAAAGGTGGTGGACACCAATTAATGAGTTTGTTTTCCATAACTGAACATGGACAGCTGTACTCGAGTATTTTGTATCTGATTACATTACTTCTGATAGCAGCTGATCTCACTGCCTAGTCCAGCAGCAGTCAGCCCAGCTCGGCGTCTGTCTTTCAGCCTTTTATTTCACCAAGCTCTCACCAACCACTAAAAGTCAGTCCCACATTTACTCTTGTCCGGCGGCTTCTTGCTCGCTCACTCTCTCCTTTTCTCTTCTTAGCTTCCTCCGTCAGCGTCCTCTTCACTCTCTTCTCCTCTGCCATTATGTCCATAGAAGCTGCTGACCACCTCCTCTTCTTCTTCCTGGTAGTCCATAACACCTGTTGGTACAAACACTCAGTTCGTCAGCTTGGCCAAGCTGACGAACTGAGCTAACAGCAGCTAACAGACTGAGCTAACATGAGCTAACAGCAGCTAACAGACTGAGTTAACATGAGCTAACAGCAGCTACAAACTGAGCTAACATGAGCTAACAGCAGCTACAGCAGTCAGCAGTTTACTTCACTGTCCATCATAAACTCTGTAAATCACAGAGAGTTGAGGCGGAGCAGCCGGAGGACATCAGAGGGAAAACCAGAAAACATTTCCTCCATAAAATATGATCCAGTTTCACCAGAATCAGTGAAATAGTTGCTGCTGTGTGACTTAGTGCCGTAAAGCGTTACGTACTTCTCCCGACCCGGAGCTCAAAGTTACATAGTGCTCTATCCAGATATCTAGATCTAGTTACATTACATATCCAAATGCCCCAGGAAGACCTGGAGGATGTGGCACATCTGGTCTACCTTTGCCTAATCTGCTGTTGCACAGGAAACACCTACTGTAGATCTAAGTGATTCATACTGTCATGAACTGTAATTGTACGAAGGTCAGTGATCTGTATGACGACAAAATGAAATCTTTCTATTCATCAGTCTTTCTCTACGTAGGAGACTGTGACACAGCCCCGGTCACATGGATGGCCCAGTGATTCTGACCCAGGGCTACTGTAGATAAAAGATCCTTTTCACGGGATCGTCCTTTTGCTTTAGGACAGTGAGGCAGTGTGTGTGTGTGTGTGTGTGTGTGTGTGTGTGATGTTGCTATGTTTCTAAAAGAAGTCCAAACTATGCCTCTGCCTCACTTGCATTCCTTCTCAGTGTGTGAGGAATGAAGATAAAAATAAAGGACTGGAAAACCTGCCTCGATCCATGAATGATGGCCGCTATTTTTAGCAGCGCCAGTGTAGTTACTCTATTGAAGAAGAACTCTGGAATGATACAAAGCCGAAAAACATGCATGTGCACAGTTCACAGGAGGCCAACGAGACAATTAGCACATCTGGGAAAGGAAGAGCAGCAAGGATGAGCCTGAGGTCACGTCATCTGGACAGATGTGTCCATACCTTATCCAGCTTATTTAACCTGGGTCATTATTGCACTGGTAACGTCCTGGGTCTCTGAGCCTCCACCATGAATACATTAAAAGATCTAGATACCATGCAAAATTGCAAACGGGTGGAGCATTAGCACCAACGTTTGACTGCCAAAACGTAAATATAAACCATATGTACAACTTCCATTGTATAAAGTGGAATTCAGCTCCAGCAGCTTCCCTGGCCGCCATTTGTACAATGCCGGTGGTCCCTTCTCTTCAGCTACGTGGCTAAAATGGCGACCGATAAGGGCGAGAAGTATCCAGCGTTCGACACTTAACTTCTTGTTACCGTCTATCTGAATCTGTGAAGAAAAGCTCTAATATAAGGTTTCATTATTGAAACGTCACAGTTTCTCTCTTCTGTCCGATCACAGCTGAGCCCCTCGTGAGGCAGGTGAAGAGGACTCGCATCAAAAGAGAAGACTTCCACATCCTGAAGGTGATTGGCCGAGGCACATTCAGCGAGGTAAGGTGCCTATTTTAAATTTTAAACATTGATTAGAAATGTTACTAGGATCATTTATTCAGCTGATTGTGCACTCAACATTCATATTTCAGCAGTTCTTTGTCTTTTTACAAGCAGTAGCGACATGCATGGATTTAATGTCTTAAATAATGCATGCAACCACTTTGTGCATGTTGTTATTGTGGTTGTAATTATGTGTCGTCGCTGTTTGCAGGTTGCTGTGGCGAGGATACGTAGCACACAACAAGTGTATGCTCTGAAGATTATGAACAAGTGGGACATGCTGAGACGAGGACAGGTACTGTGCACACAAACACAAACCCACGCCCACATTCACACAACAAACAATCTGTCTTTCTGTTTGTGTCTTTCATAGACGGCGTGTTACCAGGAGGAGAGGGAGGTTCTGCTGAGAGGTGACAGACGCTGGATCACGGAGTTGCACTACGCCTTTCAGGATGACAACTATCTGGTACGAAGTTATGTCAATCTAAAGCAAACTATCAGTTTAACCTGAAGCCATTTTCCTCACTTGTCCACCCCCTCCTTCCTCAGTACCTTGTGATGGACTACTATGTAGGAGGGGACCTGCTGACTCTGCTCAGTAAGTTTGGAGACCGGATCCCTGAGGACATGGCTCAGTTCTACCTGGCCGAGATGGTCATGGCCATTGACTCAGTCCACAGATTGGGTTATGTACACAGGTAGACAGCTTTCTTCACAAACAGACATTACAAAGTCAGTTTGAAATGTTGCTTTTGGTCGATGAAACCTCGTTTTTTAAACACAGAGACATCAAACCTGACAACATCCTGCTCACAGCTGATGGACACATCAGACTGGGAGACTTTGGTTCCTGTTTGAGGGTCCTGGAGGACGGGATGGTGAGATCAGCCACCTTTTCAGGTCAAGACAGAAAAGAGTGTCACACAAACTAAAAATCCAACTGGTTTCGTTGCAGGTTCACTCGTCTCTAGCCGTCGGGACGCCTGACTATTTGTCTCCAGAGATTTTAAAGGCAGTAGAGGGAGGTGGAGGTTACGGTCCTGAATGCGACTGGTGGGCTCTTGGGATCTGTGCCTATGAGATGCTACTGGGGACCACACCCTTCTATGCAGAGTCAATCTCTGAAACATATGCCAAGATAATCCACTTCCAGGTACAAAACCAGAGGTACAATGTCTGCAAACAACTGATTTTAGTTTTGCAAAAGCATCCAACGTGTACTTGTATTTTTTCTTTTTGTACCCAGGAGTATTTTGAGTTCCCATCTTCAGGCCCTGAGATTTCAGACAATGCTCGCTCCTTCATCTCGGGGCTCATCTGTGAGAGGGAAGTCCGTCTGGGGCGGAAAGGCTCGAGTGATTTCCGGAGCCATCCGTTCTTCTGTGGACTGGACTGGAGTTCGCTGCATAAACTCCCTGCTCCCTACCTGCCTGACGTATCTAACCCAACTGATACCTCCAACTTTGACATCCTGGACGACTGTCTCAGTGAAATGGTATTTATCTTTTGAGCTAGGACTTCAGTGGTGTCACGATGAGGATGTTAGGAACGTTTTTATCATCGAGTGGCTGTCGGTATTTGTTCTGCAGGAGACGTTATCTGATGTCATGGACAGAGCTCCGATAGGAGTACACTTGGCTTTTGTTGGATACTCTTACACTGCTACCAGGTAAACTTAACATGCATGATTAATGTTTTATGTGCATCAGCTGGCCTTTATATGGAGCCTTCCTCTGTATTGTTTAACCGGTGTCTCTTTTATAGTCAGACGGGTGCCATCGACCGCAGTCAGGACATCATGATGCAGATCGACCACACAAGGCTCAGGGACTGTGAGACTCTTTATACACCAGAGAAGCTGGTGTGTAAATCACCAAGACCGGGCACATGTCAGGACTGGCATTTGTCTGGCAGCGACCTTATAACTGAAATATATTTTCATCGTGTGTGTTTTCCTTGTTATGTCGGGCCTGATCTTCCCTGTGGTCTGAATTCAGAGCCAGCTGTGGCAGCTCACAGACGCTCTACCAGACGACCTGCCGCCACTGCTCGAGCTCCCACTCACTCTGGAGCAAGATCCTACTGCATCCACCCACACCACCACCGAGGAAGAGGAGGAGGAGACTGACCAAATATCGGGACTCAATGACGACTTGCAGAGGTACCAGTTGGCGCTAATACCATCGTTAACCAAACCATGTAGTCCTGTGAGGTGAGGCATGCTGAGGAATATTGTTTCTGTCCAGGCGGTTACAAGAAGCAGAGAGGAGATATTGTGAGCTGGAGAAAGAGATGGAGCGACTGAAGGGGGAGATGCAGGACTGGAAAGCTCCCAAGGAGACAGGCAAGGGATCGACTCGCCTGCTTCCCCGTCATGCCAATATCGTCATAACCATCCATCTATACAGCCTTCTGTTCATCCTTCACTTCATTTCCCTTCACTTTATACTGTGTGCAGATATGCCATGACACCATACCAGTAAGGACCTCAATCCTTTTAATGTTGTCGCTAAACATAAAGTACCAGATATTCATGCAAATGCTGCTGAAGTCAACAACAACATTAAAGTCCCCATGAAACGGGAAGCAGTGTGCTGTTTACTTCCTAATGTTTACAGGTTTACTGTAAAAATGGTCAGATAGGAAGATAGGACTTTGATTGGCATTTACAGTTCAGTTATCTACCTTCCAGTAACACAGCCAGACAGAAACCGAACACAACCAGCAGTGTCCAGTCTAACAGTGAACACGGCGACAGAACCTCTGAACCAGCAGTGTCCAGTCTAACAGTGAACACAGCGACAGAACCTCTGAACCAGCAGTGTCCAGTCTAACAGTGAACACAGCAGCCTACCGAGGTGGTTTTCTTGCCGGGTTTGACTCCTGGCCACATTTGGTGGTTCATTACTGATCAATCTTTCCATCAGGAAAGTGTGTAAATCGCGTCAGTAGTGTAATGTTATTCCCTCCCCGGTCCGGTACAGCTGCTGAGCCCGGTTCTGTTGCCAGCCCAGATTCAGTTAGCAGTCCTCACAATCACTCATAGAAACGTTTAATTGGATGTAAAACTAGTACACGCCCCCGAGTGCAGGATCATCAACAACGTTTTGACAAACTCTAAAATACCATGAAGACACTTTGTGTCAGTGTTGGACAGACGCTGGAGGACAGAGGACAGCACCTGGACATTTAGTTTGACCTCATGGGGACTTTAAACGCCGTGCAGATGTGGCTTTTGTTTTTATTTTAAATTTAACTCAGTTGGTTAAAAAAAGAAAAGATTATCCAATCACAAAGACGTCCACACAAACTGAGAGACGACTTTACAGTCTTTTAAGAACGACATAAACGTGACGTGGAACGAGTTCCAGACAACACGAGCCGCTCTGAATAAACACAGCGCTGCACAGGCCCAGTAGCATCTGCTTATGTTGGAGGCCTCCGTCAGAACATGGTGGTAAATACCCACTCTAAGAATAGCCTCGGTATGCAGGAACTTGGATGCCAGTTTCAATGAATCAATACAGTGTCATGCACTTTTAAAAGAGGCAGTGTTGAGGGTCTTCCTGCTGCTGAACTCTGCTGGATGACTTACGAGAGCAGCTCCTGTCAAAAGCATGCGGACAAAAAGCACGCACGGTGTGTGTCCATGCAAACTTTACTTCACACACTGCTTTCTTCATCACTTCTTCTTTCACACTCACGCCATCATCCCTTTCATCACCGCACAATATGTACGTGTTGTTGGTTCTGTTCTGTTTCTTGTGTGTGTTGTTACAAATCTGGCTGGCCCAGCAGCGCCCCCCAAAGGCTGAATGCCTGCAACAGCGCAGCCGCTGCACACATCATGGGCACGTCTGATGTTCCTCTCTCTCCTCCAATCACAGAGCTGAGTATCTGCCCAGCATCTCTTGCTCTGCCTGCCCACTGTGTGGACGCACCGGGGGATGTAAGCCTATCTTTAATCCACTTTCATATTCTTTTCCTCCGTGTGCAGTGGAACACCTTTAAAACAGCATGTAACCTGTCTGATTCTCTAATTCATTTGCAGAAGCTTTGGAGTTGTTGCGTGAGTAACTAAGACTTGCTAATGGGCAAACAGAGTTTCCCTGTGTGTCATGAAATCCAGCTGTTATTCAATACCTCAGTGTGTGCTTCTACAAAAGCTGCTGTTGATTTGTGTGTGTTGCAGAGGGAGAGAGCGCCCCCATCCTGCCGTTACCCGCTGGTGATACCTCTCCACCGCCACCTGCTCCTGTTCTACAGGGTACAGAAATCACTTTGGGTTCGGCCGATGCAGGATTTTCAATGTTTTGCTGTTGTATGTTTATATCATTTGACTCTTTTTAGTGATGCACACCAGGGTGGAATTAATACTGACTACTTTATATATTGTTCTAATCTATATTATTCTAGTCCAGCAGCAGTCAGCCCAGCTCGGCGTCTGTCTTTCAGCCTTTTATTTCACCAAGCCCCGACAATGTCCTCTGCCTTTATGTCCATAGAAGCTGCTGAGCCTTATTTATTTGTCCACTTGTCCAGCTCCGGTTCTGGCATGACACTGGCTCCGCGTCCCGGACCTGTAAAACCACCTCGTCTTCTTCCTGTTGGTCCAAAGTGTTTGTGGTACAAACACTAACACTCCCTCAGCTCTGGTTCTCTGGCCATTATTATTCATCTATTTGTACAAACATCTCAACTGAACCATAAACTGCATATCTGAAAACCAAAGGAAGACGTTTGCACGATACCAAATCCCCGAAATTGCTCCCAATGGCTGCGCTGTCGGTGTGTGAATGTGTGTGTAGCATCACTTTGGATGGGGAGCTGTTTGCACCTTGTATGGCAGCCTCTGCCATCAGGGTATGAATGTGTGTGTGTGTGAGGGTAGATGTGACAAGTGTTGTAAAAGCGCTTTGAGTGGTTGGTAGACCAGAAAGGTGCTATATAAATACAAGTCCATTTACTCTGTGTGTGTGTGTGTGCACATCATGGAGTTTGGTGACCAGGAGATTCTCCTCATAGCTTCACTCAGCTTCCCGAAAATGTTCTGGTTTCCCTCTGATGCTGCACCTCAACTCTCTGATGGACAGTTAAGTAAGCTGCTGCCAACTGTACGAAGCTCAGAAGACAAAAGGAGAGAGTGAGCGAGCAAGAAGCCGCCGGACACGAGTAAATCTGGGGCTGACTTTTAGTGGTTGGTGAGAGCTTGGTGAAGTTTGAAAGACAGATGCTGAGCTGGGAAACAAACAAATATTTACTCCAATCCAAAGACGTAACCTTGTCATGCTTTCTGTCCTCCAGGTTCGCCTGCCACAGGTGAGGAGTGAGTCGTACCTGCTGGTGTGTGCAGAAGGCGGGGAGCTCCTCGCCTGGCAGAGACACTGTTACACCGAGCTCTCCTAAATGCATCTTATGGTGGCACATGCTGACTTCTCCCACTGTAACAGCACAAAGGACTGAGCCTCTGCTCTGTGCTCACTCCCTGCCCCACTCCTCAGCCTTCCCAAGACAAAGGAAAACACAGAGGCTGTCATTACTGTGTGAGATTTTCAATGCTACGAAAGACACGTCAGACTGCTGGAAGCTCACGAGGAAGAAATGATGAGGACGTCTTCTGACCTACCTTTGCCTGCTTGCCAGACTTAAAGTCTGAATGAGATACACTGAGTGACAGTGACAGTAACTCCATGAGCATCCTCAGTGAGATTTCTCTTGTGTACCATGTATCTGCACCGAGGGGTGGTTTGCATTTGTGTTGCACTACTATAGGCATGTATTTGCTGTGCCTGTTCTAGTATTTAAAATGTTTATTAATAATGATATCTGTATATTAACTTAGGCAAAAATTCCACCGGGCATCCTCTCCAACCTCGCGGCCATCGGTTAGTTCTTTAGGCATTAGATGTTAGTGTGTGAAAGGTGCATAAAGTTAAGTATGAAGCATAGAGATAACTGAGGCAGAACACTAAAGTTGATTGACATCAGTCATCATTCATGCAAGTCCCCGTTCCCCAAATATATGACTACTATTTAATGTTTTTCTCCGACATGATCGGGTAACACTTTATTTTGATTTTGAACATTTCAGCAGCTTATTAGCTTTTCTGATATTACACCAATGTGGTTCAGATTTAGTTACATTTATGCACAAAATAACATTAATTATTTGTGAATTGTCACATATACTACATATACTATATATCTATTAAACAAATAGAGACAAAGCAAAACGCTGAAATGTTACAAACTATCCAGATAAAGCGTGACCCACGCTCGTCTAAAACCCTTTTGCACATGGCCAGGAATGCTGATGCAGAGATATGAAACTTCTTTATTCTGATTTATTGTTTTGGCACATTGAAGAATTGGAATTTACCAGATTATTGATGTAAATGCTGCAACTGTAGAATGTAAACTCTTTCTCAGGTTCTTTATAATTCGCTGAAGTCATACCAAGGATGTGTTTGTTCAGCCCTCGCTGCTGGCTGCCACAGGTCGAGAAGAGAACGAGTGTCCGGCTGACAAACCTGCAAAAAGAACTGGAGAGCAAACGAAAGTGTAGTTTCATCAGATGACACATTACAACACCGACTGCACTCATGTGTTGCATTTGCACTCTGCTGCAATATTAATCACCTCTTTTTGCTCTATGTATTGTAAGACCTTCAATGAAACTCTATTATCATTGTCAGAAATGTAATCGCTTCCAATACAGAGGTGAGGAAACTCCTCACAGGTGGTGTGAACAGCGACAAAGGTGTAGTCACCATGCAGTCTGATTCTCCCTCTTCCAGAATGATAATGGGTTAGGCCAGATCTTTCTCCAACAAAGTGTGGAGGTACTGTAAGTCCAGCTATGTGGTTTCTGTGGAGCTTTGCTGAGTTCTCAAAAATATTTAAGGGAAATCAAACGAATGTATTTAGAAAACTGCTTTGATATACTCCAGGACAAATGTAAAGAAAGATATAAAGAGAGATATAAAGAGTAAAAGAACGGTTGATAGAGTGACAGCAGATCGTGGCATGTGCTAAATAAATGGTTTTTAATTGTGGACTCAACGTCATCAAGAAGACTTAGACTCAATGTGATGAATGATCTGCCTGAGTAAGTCAAATCCCTTTATTTACAGGTGAGAGGCAAACATAATCTGAATTATTAAGTGGAATTAATAAATGTTTTATGATCCAAACAGGTGAGAAGTTCATTTCTTCACCTTCATGCACAGTTTGCATTGACCCAAAGACAGGCGAAGACCTCGAGTGCGGCAGAAACCTTTCGGTGCATCGTCATGGTTAACTGACTCTGGCCTTTTACCTACTCTGCCAAGCATGTGAGATCGGTTCCAGAAAGAAAGATTATTCGACCTTGAGGTTCAGGCATTTGGTATGCTGGATGGAGACTGGGTTCTGTTGTTTAGACTAGATAGCTAAGAAGAGGCACGCCCCTCTTTGTGACCCTGTTTTCGGGGTTTTAACTCGACTGCAAACTCCATGCCACCACTGTTGTCGAGGTCTGCCTCCATCAAATCTTTGAAATCTAGCAATTTCTGTAAACTCAAGTAACTTAGCAATAGAGCATGAGAAAAAAATAATAATGTTGCCCTAACTTGATAAAATAAGTTCAACCGACATCCGTTTTAGTTCTCTTAAGTAATGTTTTCCAGTCCAAATTAAGTCAACAAATCACGAGTTGTATCAATTATGTATTCCATGTTTGGCCAACTTGATTCACTTGATGTAGGAACTTGATAAAATAAATTCAACCAACATCTCTTAAAGTTATCTCAAATAATATTTTCAAGTCCAACTTACTCGATACAGAAAGTTGAGTCAACAGACTGCATGTTGCATCAACTCGTGTTTTGAAGTGTAATAAACTTGACACTATAAGTTGACTCAAATTAACTCAGTCAAAGCAACAAAATGACTTAGTTAAGTTGAATCAACTAATCTTTTTTTACAGTGCAGGTATCTGTATTTTGAATAAATACATTCATTTTTAAAACATCACAGACTAAACATAAAGTTTTTAATCAGAAAAATAGAAACTATAGACAGGATCATTTTAACCAGAGAGTCCTCAACCCAAAACTTTGGTTGTTTTCAGTCACAGCAGGCAGCAGCTTGCAAACATAGAGGAGTATTTAGATATTTCCTAATATATGTGCATGCTAAAAAAACAAACAAATATTGAACAAAACTCCAAATGAATGATTATGTTCCCCAGTAACAGCTGAATGTGTAAATAACCAACTAAGCAACCAGAACAAGTTCACTTAAAAGGTGTCTTGTTTTCGCTGCCTTCTGGTGGCCAAAAACAGCAGATTCATTATCTATATTATATCAAATAAGTAAACAAGTAAACTGAGTGCAGTATGTAGTGAAAGCCACATGACCACTTCCACTCATAAAAACAACATTTTAATATTAATCTTCTAAACCTCTTTCAGTTCTTTTGTCATGACTTCTCTTCTGATGGCTGTGATTGTCAGTATTTCTTGTCCGTACCATCATGGATGTTACATTTTGTGTGGAGAAACACATCCACCTCAACCTGTTTGGAGGTAGAGCCGGTTGTCCAGGTGAAGTGATTCAATCCCAGGATCCTCGTGTCCAAAGACACACTTTGTTTTCTGAATGATTTGCATTTAATAAAACGATCGAAACATGAAGAATTATTTTGGATCCTTCATTTTTATTTTAACAGTACTGGAGTACAAAAAGTATTAGAGAGAACACAGACACTGTACATACATGGAGTCAATTTTACACAGTTGAATACTTTATTAAAACTAACATGTTATTTTCATTTATGAAAATGCTTTACAATGATTCAGAATCCTACATGTAGTATGCAGGAGATGAGTAAAGCAAATAGGGGTTGAGTTTACGGTCTGCTGATGCGAAGCTGCTGTTTTCGTGGGCCTGGCGGCGGTAGTACCGTCGAAGGGCGGGGCTACCCGGGTGGCACTGTCTCACGTGGAGGAAGTACTCATCAGGGCGGCTCGAAGTGTAACCACAATCCTCGCACACAAAGATCTTGGAGCGTCTCTGGCGGTAGGCGTACTGTTGGTGGACGCCGTGAATCTTCCTCATGTGAGACTCCAGAGAGCAACGCTGGGTGAAGGCCTTCTCACACAGCTCACACTTGTAGGGACGGATACCTGCAGCAGGGGGCAACAAAAGAGGTTTCTGTATGTACATTTGAAACTGTGTGACAACTGAGACCAACTGCCACTGTTACATATTAACTGGGGGGCCTAAAGTCTTGGAGGATGTTGGGTCTACTCCCAACATCCTCCTCCAAACGTCCTTGATGTTAACAGACTTCTGCTTCACCCCTACTATGTTGCACAGGACCTCCAGATGGAGGTTTGTTCAGTTATGCTGTTGCATCGGTGCTGTCTGAGAGGTGTTGTGTCATGTCAGCACAACAAACCACGTGTGAACTGGCAATCCGAGGCCACCGCTCTGTGCTGACGGCGTTTCTCTTGCCATTTTGTCTGGCTGAGCACGTAGAAACAACAATAAAACAAACATTTACTTTCTATGCAGAATGACGTGATTCTCTGTGTGCTCCTGACCTGTGTGTGTTCGCATATGCCTCTTCAGGTCGAAGGTGTCGTTGAATCCTTTTCCACAGTACCGACATGGATGTCTCTTCACCAGGCTGTGGCACTTCAGGTGTCGAGTCAACATGCGCTGCAGGGGGAATATCTTGTGGCACACGGAGCAAACAAAGTCACCTGAGCCGGGGGAAGTCCGAGGCCGGGGCTGGTAGGGAGAGAGTTCACAAAGTGCTGCTTAATGATCATCAGTATACATGTTAAATGATGTTTGATCATCAGGAACTGTAGTCAGTATGAGGCAGGCTGTGCCATCATAAATCTACTGAGTCCTGCATGTTGCTGTCAACAAATGTCAGACCTTACCTTCGCTCTGCTGACAAGTGCCAGAGTACTGGGATGGTAGAAGGAGCCACGGAGAATCAGTGTGGACCAATCTGGCCTGGTGTCAGGTCCTGGTCCTCCTGGTCCTCCTGATCCTGATCCTAAAGGTACTGGCACTCTTATTCCTGCTGCTGTCCCACATCCTAAGGCGGCTGCTGGCTGAGCCGCAGTGTCCGGCTGCTGTGCGTCCTCCTCCTTAGCATCATTCACTAAAAAGTGATAAAGGAAACAATTAAATTAAATCAAATCAAATTTCACATATTAAAAAATAAATGTAAAGAAAACTCTCTTACCCACTATGTCGTCTTCTTTCCACTCGAGCTGTTCTGGCTCTTTCCATTGCCACGCTCCACACGCCCCACGTTTCTTTTTCACAAGGAAAGACTTCGGCATCTTTTGAATTCACTAAATCTTCTAACGGACCCTCGACCTCTGATCCTTGCACTCGAATGCCACTGCTTTAAGTTTCTGCTGTGTTACGGATGAACCTAGGTATCACCGTCCTTCCCGTCCTTACATCCAACCTTCGCTCTTCGACGACCTGCAGGTACAGTATCCCAGCAAAATCACAGTGCTCATTTCCATAACCCTCTCCGGGGAGAGTGGTGGAGGCTTAGAGCTTCAGAGAAGGCGGAGGTAGGAGGTCCAGTGCTTTGACTGGAGTACACCTGTGTTGACTGTGCGTGTGGACCATTTTAACTGGTCCCCCACTGGTTTTGCATGTCAGGTAGTGAGAATCCGGGGAGCTTCGCATTCAAGTGGCCCTTGGCATGCAAATCCTACCAAGCCCTGGCCCCAGACAAAGGGCACGGTCTGAGTAACAGGAGCGAGCACAGAGGAGCCACAGCCTTAACTGCTAGGTAAATCAGGCCTTTCTCTCTTTCTTCTGGCCTCTTTCTATTGCAATTGTTTGGTGGGATTACAGAGCTTCTAAATATGAATACAAAGGCCATTCACACACACAGAAAAGATGTCAGCCACTTGCTGTTCGTTGACTGTGGTCTTTGCATACTTGTACATACCTGATGGCACTTTCTGTCCTGTTGTTGTTGTTGTTGCTCCCATCGGCTCATGCATGCTGGGACTGACAGATAGATGGATTCAAATGATTTTAATCAATATTTTACTGATGAACAACAACAACACATTTTGAAAATCAAATGCACAACCTTGTCTCGCACAGTCAGTGGAAGCTTAAGGGGGAAATGAACTGCGTGCATCTTATTTCACTGGGTTCTGCATGGCAAATACAAATGCAGCCCGAGACTAAACCCCATCATGCAAATCACAATAGAGGTCACTCCAAGAACATCGTGTATTATGTAGACACAAACAGTTTGTAGTTTAAATGCACCTCAGCCCTGCTTACTTCCATTATAACCCATTATTATTTATTATACATTATACGTTTTATTTTCTTTATTACTGTCCTAGAGTTTATGGAAATACTTATATATGACAACTGAACTTGAACTCAACTATAAATACACAACCACTCACATTTTAACACAGATTTATATTTTAAAAAGTCTTAAATATTTATTTGTTATTGTTCACATGAGTCTTTTAGAACCTGAGGAACACGCCACATTGCATTCACTCCATATACCGCTCGTGTATCTGACAAAATAGCTCAAACAATGTGCACTGGACAGAAACAGTATATATATTTTTAACATATTTTGGTATCTAAGGTCCTTTTTTTCCTCAGTCCAGTCTTTATGTAACTTGAGGTCTGATGGGAACAACATGTTGTAAAGTCTAAAAGTTGATTTAATGAAATTAAAATTAAACTGTCACACAATACTCACAGAGTGAAAGGAAACATGAGGACTGGATCGCTATGAAAGCTGAATCTGTTACAAAGCTCCCAGTATGTAAAGTGTTAGGATTCTGTTTATTTAAGTACTCTCCTCCTCTGCAGTTTCAATAGGTAAAGAAGAATCAGCTCAGACGAGCAAACCGTCCATTATCTGTCTGTGAGAGGCAACAAGGGCGTGGCCGACCATGAACATTAACAGTTAAAGATGCTTCATGTCCAGACTGCTCATTTACCTGAAGGAAAACAAACAAAAGAAGAACAACTCTGTCCACTGTCAGCTCATTGTTCAGGTTGATGCCTCAGGAAAGTTATTTTAACTGTGGAAATATGTGATATGAAGTTAAATCAGAGTTCATGTGTGGCTCTTTAATTCACATTCAGTTAAACATATATTATTCCTGCCTTTAAAATATATAATCCTTTCAATAAATACAATTCTTCAGTCTTTGGTCGTTGATCCAAAGTCAACACAGCTCAACTCAAGTCGGTCGACAAAGAGCTTGAAATCAGATACGTGTCACTTGAAGGGCCAGTTTTCTGTCGAGGACAAAGTGAAGTGGAGCTACCTTTTAATTACCATTTAATTTCCATGCTGCAGCACACAGGCTGCTGCTTTGCATACAGTTAGAGCTCCGGAAGGCAACAACACACACAGTACAATCAACAGTCTCCTGCAGGCAGTTTATAAAACGCTAACACACATATACACCCATATTCATTTATCAAGGGATTTGTTATTACAGTGAGCATTAAATTACTCTGTCTGGAGACATTGAAACTTGAATCCTGTTTCCTTCAGTAAATCAATAAATACATAATAAATAATAGAATATTTATGTGTGAACAGCAAAGAGGACCAGCCGAGTACTTCTGCTGCAGCACTGTCAGCAAAGGTCAGAGGAAATATGACAGGGAGACTTGTTATGACGATAGAAAATTTAAATTTAAATTAAAAAAATTACGTTTCATGCACATACAACCTTGTCTTTGCAACGTTATAAGGACTCTAATCCGAACATGCATTGTGGGAACTCCCCTCTCTAAAAACATCAGATTACTAGGAACGTCCCTCTGGAGGCAACAGGGGTTAAATTGGTGTCATGGTTTTGGGTTTGCTGTTTTATTTTGTAAGGCTGCACTCAGCTCACGTCTGTAACTTCCTGCCTTTGTTGCATGCTGACTAGTTTTCACCTGCATCTTGTGTATCTAGTCTGTGGTTTCCTCTGTATCAGTGTCGGTTGTACCGTGTGTCACACACTCATCTTAGTCTTTCGGTCTTTATCATGCATTATTAGCCTTTCATTTAATTTAACTAAATGAGTTAAATATCATTTGTGCCACAGCTGCATCATCTGTTCATTGTTTTGTGTTTGTATGATGAAATCTGACGTTAGCAGCTGTTTGCACTTGCAAACATCGTGTCACAGCTACAGCATTAACAATGACAAACACAAAAGTAACATTAAGGTGAAATGTTATTACGAGGAGCTACACGTTCCAGATCAGCTGTGCAGCATCTTGCAGCAGTCCCACATATGTCTCTGATCTCCTGGTTGAACCCCAGACCTGCTGGACCTGCAGGATCCATGATTCTCCCTCTGGTGCCCCGTGCCACTGAGGCCCAGGTCCTGTCCTGTCTCTCTCTGTCGTCCAAAACAAGTTCCTGGGTTGCACAGCTAATGTTGAATATCCGAGTCAACATTTCACAACCATCCATCAGATTAGGAGGTGACACGTCAGTGACTTACTTCACTTCATTAAAGTCTGTTCGCTGACTGATATCTATATATATTTATATATTTTTGCTATTATATAGTGCAAAGTATCAGTCATGAATATGTCCTGTTTTTATATGTTTTTATATGTGCACACTGCTGTCTAACAATGTGAGGTGCAGCTGCAGAGCCCTTTACCTTGTGTAGAGACTTTAGGAGAATGAGGAACTACAGAGTGATCGTGAGAGGTAAGAGGAAATTACCAGCAGACATGATGTGGCTATAGAAAGGACACGGCTTGTCAGTGTGAAGGTGTCAGAACACACACACACACACACACACACACACACACACACACACAGGCAGTGAAGGTCGCACAAACGCCTCACAATGTGACAAACATACACTCGAAAACACACGTACTTATTTTTGTACATGAGAATTCAAGAGTGTGACTTTACTGTCAAAGATGAACGCACGATGTGCCGCTGCTGTTTCATGATGTTTAACACGCTGCCATGAAATAGAAATGAAGTTATACAATTATAACTCATGAGAAGTTTCTCAAATGCACTCTCCATCGAGGCCGAGTCTGCGTTAAATATATCATTTGAAACATCGTCATCGTCATCAAAAGCAGGACGTCTGTGTTCCTCGTTTTCTGAACTAATGTTTATTCAGTCAAATAATGAAGTTCACAGTTCTTCTTTCTCTGAGGAGGAAGTGAAGTGCCAGTTGGCGGTGTGGTGACAGACTGAGGAATGACACATTTAACCCCAAACACTAAATCTTAGATCTGAGATCACGAAACACGACCAGATCCGTGATTCAGCTTCGAACACCCAAATTAAAAAACTACATTTTCCAACTTTTCCACTCGGTTAAAATGAGTGAGTCATTTTCATAGTTTGGCAGTTCCTTTTTTTTGGAGGGGGGATGACTCAAAACATGTCGTGGCTCAGCTTACCTTTATTACCTCTGATAGTACTACTGTACCTGTCGTTTCTGTTTCTATTACTACCACTTCTACTTCCAGTACTACTGCAGTTACTGTTGCTGATCCAGTTTCAGCAGGTTCAGAGTTAAATATGCTGTTTGATAG
Organism: Larimichthys crocea; assembly: GCF_000972845.2. Classification (NCBI taxonomy): domain Eukaryota; kingdom Metazoa; phylum Chordata; class Actinopteri; family Sciaenidae; genus Larimichthys; species Larimichthys crocea. The sequence goes on from NC_040032.1 coordinate 9,569,968, forward strand.
CACACCTAACAAAGTCAGTCAGAACTGTTTTCTGCTACCTGCTACGTGTCTTGCGTGCAGCAGGGGAAGTTGCATTGAGCCGCTGCATGTGACACTTCCAGCTCCTTATCTGAGGTAGTCTAAATAACTTTGATGAGGACTCATGACCTGTGTACAAGTGTAGTGAATGTTCAAACACACACACACACACAGACAGGGAGAGATATACCCGAGCAAAGTTTTGTATTAAACTTTCTCCATGCTCCGTCCCCAAATAAACAGTTCTGTGTGAAGGAAAAGACCAAATCAGACCAAATCAGAGCTCTGCCACAGGGGGATGCAGAAAGGAGGCGGGGGAGGTGTGAAAATTAAAATTTGAAAAAGAGCAAGTGAAGGAGACGAGAACAGGAAGAGCAAAAAAAAACCTCTCGGAAATGAGAATACAAAGGCAGAAGTGCAAGTGGTTGGTGTTAAACAATGTCATGGGAGAGTGCGACGGAGGTGTGCAGGCAAGAATGAACGCAGGTTTTTAATTGATAGAAAACGAATTCGCTCGTGAGAGGAGAAGGAAGTCGTCACAGAAGAAAGTAAGAAGCTTTGGAGACGACAGCTGAAATATGGGGTGAGTGGATTTTTTCAATCGTTTCAAATCAGCTCGAAGCTGCTTTTGTTTCCTCCCGAATCATTCTGCATGAATAACTGACGACATGCATAACGGTGCCGCTTCCTTTAAACTCGACTTTTGACTTTTTGTCTGACGAGCTCTTTAGTTCTGACTACACTTCCTGTTCAGACTCATCGCAGGTGTCACACGTTAAAATCAAGATATCAGAGCTCAGGTGCCGTTTGAACAGAACGTTTTATTAAATCTTCAGTTGTTGTTGAGGACTGACGACTTTAAGAAGTTAGTACATATCAGTGACAGGTGTCATCATCGAGGCCATATTAGGCAGCATCTTACCGTGCACAGGAAGTGGTCAAAACAAGAAAACCTTTCTGGCAGGAAGTCAAGATTTCCCACCGTCTACAGACCTCGCAAGAAGCAGACTGAAATGAACTCACAGTCACAGTGTCTCATGTAGAAATAAGTATCTGCAGACGTGCTGCAAGAAAATCTTTACGTTGCATTTCCTCACTTTTGCCTCAGACTAACACACGTTAAAGTTTTGCAAAGGCTGCATATTAAAAATGATTTCCCAAATGTGTGTACACATCCGCCAGAAACACTTTAAATGATACGTCTTGTTATTTTACAGAACTTAAAGAACATATACTGAAGTTTTCTACTGAAGTACAGTTCAGAGATACTTCTACTTTACTACATTTCATAGTGAAATATTATATATATATATTATAGTACTTTTTACTTCACTGCATCGATCTGAGAGCTAGTGAATGTATAAAAAACAACCAAATAGTTGTTTTTTATCGATATCAGTGATAATTATCAATTAACATAATGCATATTTTTTTAAATATCTTACTTTCTATAGTTTGAGCCCAGTTGTTGTTTATTGCATTTATTATTTGTTGATTTATTTTATTTATTTTTTATTTAAGTTTAGTTTTTTCTGATGTGATGCAACATTAAAACACGAATGACAACATGAAAGGCACCGCTAAATAAAATGTATTATTATTAATATATATATATAAATATACATATACAATGTATATAAAATATATCATAATTTATGACTCACATAGGTCTCTCTGTTGCATCATGAGTACTTTTGATACTTTGACTTTAATGCAAGACTGTTACTGTAATATAATGTATTTTTACATTGTGGCATTCCTATTTTTATTTCATTAAAGCATCTGAATACTTCCTCTATGTTACAGCTACAAACGACTTCTGTCTGATTGTAAAAGTTATCTCTTAAAAACACTCACTGACGGCTCTGCATGCATCGATACGAGCACCGAACTCAGAGCCACACTAAAACCTTTTTCATGCTTTGAGAAACTGAAATAAAAATAAAAACTTTCTTATCATAAAAGGAGCTAAAAGCTCAAATGTTATGTTCGTCGTCGTTGTTTCAGGAGTGCTGCAACCTCAGGCCATGTTTCACAACTTCTGTAAATATGTTTGATATAATAGTCACATATTTTATCACCCATGAGACAACAGCTAACGTTAGCAGTCAACCACTTCCTAGAACTGGTTTCATAGTGTTGTGTAGCGTATGATAGAAAAAGGTGTAAAGCACTCTGTGTGTGAAGGGCTTGTTTGTTTTCTGGATGAACATCGTTACATTGCAGACCCGACATTAACATGAAGTGACTGCAGGAATCTGTAAATCTGCAAGCTTAGACACAAACCCATTTACATCTGTCACGTCATGAAAATCATGTAGTCATGGTGCTGGAAGTGCTTCAGTGCTCACGTCAGCTGTTGTGCTGGTAGTTAGTTAGTTAGTTAGTTAGTTAGTTAGTTAGTTAGTTAGTTAGTTAGTTAGTTAGTTAGTTAGTTAGTGGTAGCTAACAGGTTTTGAAATGTAGTTTTATCTTGTGATGGCTCAGTGTCCTCCAGATTTTCATCATGTATCGTACATGATGAAATAAATGACAGTATGATGTCAAAGGGCGACGGTCGCCATGAGAACATGGTGAATGATCTCTTCTTTACTCTACATCTCGTCATCTGTCCCTCCAACAGTGAGTCCAGTATCTGTCAGGTGAGGGCGACGGTCATGATGTATGACGACGCCAACAAGCGTTGGGTGCCGGCCGGATCTGACAGTCCTTCGTTTAGCCGCGTGCAGATCTATCAGAACAGCGCGGCCAACACCTTCAGAGTGGTGGGCCGCAAACTGCAGGCCGACCAGCAGGTACTCGATTAGTATGCACACACACACACACACACACACACACACACACACACACAGCTGAGCAGACAATCACTTTCTCTGGTTGAAGGTTACACACATCAAACTGCACGAATATTTCAATTTGCCTGTAATTCTACCAAAAGTAAGAGGAGTAAGATTATAAGTCAGTGTTCTCTGCGGCCTGCTCCCACCAGGTGGTGATCAACTGTCCCATTATCAAAGGGATGAAGTATAACCAAGCCACACCAAACTTCCACCAGTGGCGGGATCCCAAACAGGTGTGGGGGCTGAACTTTGGCAGCAAAGAGGACGGTGCTCAGTTCGCCAAATCCATGACGTACGCGCTGGAGTGTCTGAACACAGGTAAACACACCGATGAAACAGCGTGAAGTGTTTCATGTGTTGTGATCTTCAATCAAATCAACTACTCTGACACTCATCCATGTTTTTTTTGTCCAGGCCCGGCTCATAATGAACCTTCTGCTCAGGAGCTGGAGCAGCAGAGGAGGTACTGTTCATTAATTTCCATCACAGACTGAAGTGACAGCTGCCACCGTGTCCTGAAGGCCACCTTCACATTCCTGTAAACAAACGTCACGTCTGAGAACCTGTTTGGCTTTCATGCTTAAACTCTCCCCCTTCCTGACGCAGACAGAAATGTACCTGAGCTCTGCAGGTTTCACGCTGACACAGCGTTTGCAGCGCTGATCTGTCGATCTGCGTTCCGATTAGAGAGTTTGCTTGATAGAAAAGGAGTCCGTTAGCGAACCCTGAACTGGTTGATGCAAATAATAGAATTGGTGTTTTTTAGGGGTTTTCACACCGACATGTTGAGACGACATGCTGCTTCTTTGTTGTCTCCTAATGCAGTATGAAAGACGAAGGACGAAGATAAGAACTTTACTTATCCCCATGCAGAAAATGGGTCGGTCGCAGTCGGTCGTAAACCGCAGAGTTAGATGGGAAGAGGATACAGATGAGTAGACTAGACAGGAAACCAATGAATCTAAATTAGAGAGAGATATACAGACCAGTCTCAGGACGTGTATATATCTTGATACACAATGTTCTCTGAATGAAATTTCATTAAAAAGCGAAACTCAGAATCACCTTCAGTTGTAATGCATTCACACTATACATGCCTTGTGTTACAGTTAAAGGTCTGCATGGTCATCACAGCCATCAGGGTCCAACATCATACTCAAGGGAATTCAAAGACATAACTTGAATTTGTTATTAATGACATAAGACTTGAAACAACAGTTTGGTTGTTAATTTACAGACAATGTTTAGAGTTATTTTCCATAAATGAAGTCACAGAGTTTGAATGTAAAACTAAGATTCACCTTAAAATTACAAAGAATATAAAGAATATGATCTATAATACGGTCTAAACCTGCTCTGTATGTAAAAGTATCATGATAACTTATATATCTAAACCTGCTCTGTATGTAAAAGTATCATGATAACTTATATAAATAAATTCTTTTTATTGCGACAGATTAGAGCGTCAGAAACAGGAGCAGCAGGAGAAGGAGCGTCTGGAGAGAGAGAGGCAGGCCGCTGCTGCAGCTGCCCCACCTGCCCCACCTGCCCCACCTGCTCCTCCTGCTCCTCCATCAGGTGGTCCACCAGCACCACCACCACCACCTCCGTGCCCTCCGCCGTCCTCTGGAGGGCCTCCGCCTCCACCTGGACCTCCACCACCTCCTGCTGGGGGCTTGGTGCCTCCTCCGCCTCCACCGCCACCTTCCGGTGGAGGCGGAGGTGGAGGTGGGGCAAGTGATTTGGCTGCGGCTCTGGCTGGAGCCAAACTTCGTAAAACAGCACCAAAGCAGGTATGATCCCTAAATATACATTTCCTCCTTTATGATCGGCGTACGTGTTCTTCAAACATGATGTGTGTGTTTGTGTGTCCAGGATGAGGCAGAAGCCCCCAAACCAGCACCGTCATCTGGTGGAGGTGGAGGAGGTGGTCTAATGGGAGAAATGAGCGCCATCCTTGCTAGAAGGTACATTAGCACATTACAGACACATAAAATAATTTAACATGAGGAAATGTCTTTAATACAACTGTTTCAATCAGGAGGAAAGCTGCTGATGTCCCTGCTGCAAAGAAGGAAGAACCATCCAAAGTGAGTCTCCCTGTGTTTTCATTATTCTGTAATGTTTGTAAGATTGATGAGCGGATAATAACTTCAAAATGTCTGTGCGTGACTACAGGATAGTCCTGACTCCTCGGTGTCAAAGTTCCCAGGACCAGGAGGTGAGTAATGCTCCTCCTACACGGCTCTGTTAGTATCTTGTCTAAAACAGATTATATTAGTATGAAGATTTAATCATGCATGTGATCTGATTTCACCAGAAAACAAAGAAAAATCTGCCACCATGCCGAGGTAAGAGCCCGATCCATCGTGACTGATTCTCACGTGATCTTTGACTCTTCCTGAAGAGTCCACACAAATTCAAATACAACCCAATCAACAGCTGCATGTTTTTGTAACAGGCCCAAATCCTTAACCGGCAATCAAAGGGACTCCGTCACGAGTCCCAGCTCTTCCACTTCTCCCTCCGTTAACGCCTCCAGGTATCAGTCGCCTCCCATCCCGAGATGCTTCTCTGCTCTGTGTGCCGGCCACAGTTTGAGTCACTGAGATGAGCTTCGCCCTCTTCTGCCTGCAAATGACTGCACTTGACGTTTGGTGGTTTCTGTCTGTGGCTTTAACTATAGAGTCTGAAACTTCTCTCGACCTTCAGTGTCGCCCTACAACTGCATTAAAAACATCTATTGTTGCAGAAGCTTTGCTCGAATGTCTTTGTGAAGACGGAAGTTATTTCTGTCTGACATGAACCGTGCTGCTTCTTCTCCCGGCTCTCCTTGAGTCAGTTCTGGCTAAAGGTCAACGTGGATCTTTTTATTTCAGGATGAAGGTGGTGAAAAAGAGCTCAGATGCTGGAGGAGGTGGAGGAAGTGAGATCGACATGGAGAAAATCAAACAGGTTTGTATCGTGCAACTCGATTCATTACAGCACGGCTTTGTGTCGTGACTTTTAATTGGTCAAAAGCTGCAGACTCTTCCATGTGTGGCACAGGAAATGCTGTGGGTTAGGGTGACGTCATGTTGCAGACTGTAGCTTTAAGATACAAATGAAATCCTGAAATACTGATTTTAATTCAAGTAACACAACATGTGTTTGTGTGTTTGAAGGAAATTATCGATGACGTGAAAAAAGAACTTCACAAAGTGAAAGATGAAATTATCAAAGGTGAGTTCTGACTTTCATCTGTGGTCTTTGGGTCATCTTATGAAGCTCCACAGTGCATGTATAATGCTTGAATGATGATCATGTGTTGCATCTTAATGTCTCTTAATGTTGTTAATGCAGTACTGCTCCAGGAGCTGCAGAATGGACAGCCAAAGGATGAAGAGTCCTGAAAAAGACTGAAGAACGGATGAAGAAAATGATGAACACATGTGAATGTTTTATCATGCAATGCTGAAAAAAATTCACAGATTTTTCCTTGAATTGTTATTTTTTACAAACTCGAACATGTTTTTTTTTTATTTCTACAGTTTCTTGTTACTCAGGACAGTTTGTGCAGCAGCTAACAGCATGTGAGACAAAGAGAGACACATTGTATTTGTCTTTAACAAACATCCTACTTCCTCCTCACTGTCCTGTTCACACTGTGGTACGTACAGGCACGGCGTGCACGGCAACATAAATAAAGAACACAAAAAACAATAACACGACAGCCCATAATAAATACTACCATGTGAAGCATGAAGGAGCAGTGTTGGAATGTTGAACCCTCTTCTTACACAACTCTCCCCCTGAAGGATTCTCGTCCACTTCTGCAGAAAAATAAATACTGTGTGCGTTTTTCTAAAATAATATTCGGCTGGTAAAAAGGTACATGCATTTAAAAACTTTACAGAATTATCATCTGCAACACAAAGAATGGTGTTCAGACTTTATGTTGTTATCATATTATTGATTATGAATGCTTTAATGTGTGAGCAGCAGTTTAGTGTAGTGTAGTTGGTTCATGTGTTTTGTTCGAATCCACAAAGTTACGAGTCACATCAGACAGATGTGCAGTGAAAAGGAAAAGTAGTGAAGTATACATGAAATATATAAAATATTCAGGGAAAGTACACGTGCCTAAAAATTGTAGTTGCCATATGTCTGGCTGTGATTGACTTGTGGCTGCTCCTGATTAATTTCCTGAACTTATTTTAGGCATATTTGGCTCCACAGCGCTTTCGTTGAGCTGGTACATTTGAAATATTAAAAGAACAACTTATAGGTTCAGTTTTCTTGTTGTCTACGTCACTGGTTTCCAACTTGGGAGTCCTGATGTCTCCAAAGCTTCACTTGGCGTCGCTTGGCCTTGATTTTAAGGGATTTAAGCCGGTCTTTTTTTAAATGTTTGCACAAATATGCAGTTAAAACAACCAAAGAGCTCAAAGAAAATACTGAATTTGTCAAAAAAACGACAGTTTTGTTTGACACAAACTTCCTGTAGCTGTTACACGGACTGTTTGTTCTCTTCTGTAACTGTTATACATTGAATTTATTCATTCATTTCCCATAAATGCTTATCTTTATGAAGGCTATGAGACCCTGAAAATAACATGAAATATTTCCAAAATATGCTGCCTGCTTTAGTCAGTTTGCTCGATAGAAAAGGAGTCCGTTAGCGAACCCTGAACTGGTTGATGCAAATAATAGAAATGGTGTTTTTTAGGGGTTTTCACACCGACATGTTGAGACGACATGCTGCTTCTTTGTTGTCTCCTAATGCAGTATGAAAGACGAAGGACGAAGATAAGAACTTTACTTATCCCCATGCAGAAAATGGGTCGGTCGCAGTCGGTCGTAAACCGCAGAGTTAGATGGGAAGAGGATACAGATGAGTAGACTAGACAGGAAACCAATGAATCTAAATTAGAGAGAGATATACAGACCAGTCTCAGGACGTGTATATATCTTGATACACAATGTTCTCTGAATGAAATTTCATTAAAAAGCGAAACTCAGAATCACCTTCAGTTGTAATGCATTCACACTATACATGCCTTGTCTTACAGTTAAAGGTCTGCATGGTCATCACAGCCATCAGGGTCCAACATCATACTCAAGGGAATTCAAAGACATAACTTGAATTTGTTATTAATGACATAAGACTTGAAACAACAGCTTGGTTGGTAATTTACAGACAATGTTTAGAGTTATTTTCCATAAATGAAGTCACAGAGTTTGAATGTAAAACTAAGATTCACCTTAAAATTACAAAGAAAAACGTCGGACATAAAGATTTGTATCATCAAGCTCA
>NC_040032.1:9578631-9595499 GCF_000972845.2 Larimichthys crocea
TATATGTTTAATTGCAGATTATTAGTATGTAAATTAAGAAAACAGGAAAAACACTGTAACATGTTTCTGTAGAAAATATATATTTTAAAAAGTTGTATAATTTGTCATTATTGATATTATTCATCATAATATCTAAAGTAACACCCTGGTTGTTAATTTATAGACCGTGTCAGTTAAGTTAAAAAACAAAAAACAAAACGGAAATCTACTGTAGAAAAAGTAATTTTCCATTAATTAGGTCATTGAGTTCAAATGTAAAAGCACACACTCTATTATGATTTGACGCTACATAAATAAATGTTTTATTGAATTATATAATGAGCCTCATGTTTAATTGCAGAAAACAGAAAAAACATATAATGAGCCTCATGTTTAATTGCAGAAAACAGAAAAAACACTGTAAAAATACTATATAAATAACATGTTTCTGTAAAAATATGAGTGCAATTTGTCTTTATTGATATTATTCATCATAATATTTAAAGAAGCAGTTTGGTTGTTGATTTATAGATCGTGTCAGTTAATTTTTTTTAAAACGTAAATCTACTGTAAAAGAAGTTATTTTCCATGACTTAAATGACTGAGTTCAAATGTAAATAACATGTTTATGTAAAAATATATATTTAAAAAGTTGCATAATTTGTCATTATTGATGTTATTCATCATAATATTTAAAGTTACAGCTTGGTTGTGAATTTACAGATCGTGTCAGTTAATTTTAAAAAAACGGAAACTACTGTAAAAGAAGTTATTTTCCATGACTTAAATCACTGAGTTCAAATGTAAATAACATTTTTCTGTAAAAATATGAGTGCAATTTGTCATTATTGATATTATTCATCATAATATTTAAAGTAGCAGTTTGGTTGTTAATTTATAGATCGTGTCAGTTAATTTTTAAAAATAGAAATCTACTGTAAAAGAAGTCATTTTCCATGACTTAAATCACTGAGTACAAATGTAAATAACATTTTTCTGTAAAAATATGAGTGTAATTTGTCATTATTGATATTAATCATCATAATATTTAAAGTTACAGATTGGTTATTAATTTACAGATCGTGTCAGTTAATTTTTAAAAATAGAAATCTACTGTAAAAGAAGTTATTTTCCATGACTTAAATCACTAAGTTCAAATGTAAATAACATTTTTCTGTAAAAATATGAGTGTAATTTGTTATTATTGATATTATTCATCATATTTAAAGTTACAGCTTGGTTATTAATTTACAGATCATGTCAGTTCATTTAAAAAAAAAACAGAAATCTACTGTAAAATAAGTTATTTTCCATGACTTAAATCACTGAGTTTAAATGTAAATAACATTTTTCTGTAAACATATGAGTGTAATTTGTCATTATTGATATTAATCATAATATTTAAAGTTACAGCTTGGTTGTTAATTTACAGATCGTGTGAGTTCATTTTTAAAAACGTAATTCTACTGTAAAAGAAGTCATTTTCCATGACTTAAATCACTGAGTTCAAATGTAAATAACACTTTTCTGTAAAAATATGAGTGTAATTTGTCATTATTGATGTTAATCATCATATTTAAAGTTACAGCTTGGTTATTAATGTCCAAACCATGTCAGTTAATTTTTAAAAAACAGAAATCTACTGTAAAAGAAGTCATTTTCCATGACTTAAGTCACTGAGTACAAATGTAAATAACATTTTTCTGTAAGAATATGAGTGTAATTTGTCATTACTGATATTAATCATCATAATATTTAAAGTAACAGCTTGGTTATTAATTTACAGTTCATTTAAAAAAAACAGAAATCTACTGTAAACCGTGCGGTGCAGTTGCGCCGTGCGGCCTGCAGGGCGGCGCTGTGGCTCCGTGTCCCCCCCTCTCTCTGACACGGGGGAAGCAGCAGCTCACAGTCCGCGGTGTGTCGCTCGGTGGACGGCCTTGCCTGCTCTGGATCCAGCCTGTCGGAACTGCATCGAAACGAGAGCAACGTGGGACAAAGTCGGTAAAGATGTGCGTTAAATCTCGCTGTCCGTGTCTCCGCGTGTCGGATTAACCGAGTTCGTGACGTAATTTACGGTTTTTGATCGGACTGTGATCCGCCTCGCTGTTAGCTCAGGCTAACGTCACTGATCGGTAACGTTACACTGTTTACTAATAATAAACAAACATTACCGTCACCGAGGGTGGATATTCGGTAGTTAACACGACGCCACCGGGCTGAGCTCCCGTTAAAGCCTCTCACACGGAGCCTGCGTGTGTTTTATTTATTTAATTAATCAGATTAATTAGAGATTTCCAGCTTTAATTGGCTACATGACATGTAGCCGCGTTAGCTTAGCACAGGTCGGTGCTCGGTGACGACAGAAGTCTGTTATTAACTTTTATATTTTTATATTTTAGTCTCTGACCGATAAATAATAATTAATCCGTGTGTTTTTAAAGTTAACGTGTTAGCCGTTAGCACGGAGCTAACCGCTGCCACTGACGGTAAACGGCAGCCGAGCTAGCGGCTAGCGGCTAACAGCTAACGGCTACAACAATAACAAGCAGCAGCAGCTCGGTTTGTTTTTATTTTATTTAAATATTTAAACTTTATGTCGGTTTGTTTTTATTTTATTTAAATATTTAAACTTTATGTCGGTTTGTTTTTATTTTATTTAAATATTTAAACTTTATGTCGGTTTGTTTTTATTTTATTTAAATATTTAAACTTTATGTCGGTTTGTTTTTATTTTATTTAAATATTTAAACTTTATGTCGGTTTGTTTTTATTTTATTTAAATATTTAAACTTTATGTCGGTTTGTTTTTATTTTATTTAAATATTTAAACTTTATGTCGGTTTGTTTTTATTTTATTTAAATATTTAAACTTTATGTCGGTTTGTTTTTATTTTATTTAAATATTTAAACTTTATGTCGGTTTGTTTTTATTTTATTTAAATATTTAAACTTTATGTCGGTTTGTTTTTATTTTATTTAAATATTTAAACTTTATGTCGGTTTGTTTTTATTTTATTTAAATATTTAAACTTTATGTCGGTTTGTTTTTATTTTATTTAAATATTTAAACTTTATGTCGGTTTGTTTTTATTTTATTTAAATATTTAAACTTTATGTCGGTTTGTTTTTATTTTATTTAAATATTTAAACTTTATGTCGGTTTGTTTTTATTTTATTTAAATATTTAAACTTTATGTCGGTTTGTTTTTATTTTATTTAAATATTTAAACTTTATGTCGGTTTGTTTTTATTTTATTTAAATATTTAAACTTTATGTCGGTTTGTTTTTATTTTATTTAAATATTTAAACTTTATGTCGGTTTGTTTTTATTTTATTTAAATATTTAAACTTTATGTCGGTTTGTTTTTATTTTATTTAAATATTTAAACTTTATGTCGGTTGGTTTTATGGTTTATTTAAATATAAACTTTTGCTCACTTATTTTGGTTCCCTGTGTTTCTTCTAACGTTCGCTGAATGTTAGTTTAACGTTACACGTTTGTGTTTTAAAGCGGCGGCGACATACGAGAACTTTTAAAAAATGTTTAATTTGTGTAATAATTACTATTAATCGAGTGAATTCAGCTCCTGAATGTTTTGTATTATGTCAGATCAAACTTAATGTTAACACGTTTTTAAATTCCAGTTATTATTATTATTATTATTATTATTATTATTATTATTATTATTGTGGGCTGTCATTATATAGATAAATAACTTTATTAGTATGTTTGATTACAATAAAAATACAATGGAATAAAATACAGGTAGAAAAAATGAAGAATAAAAAACACAGAATGGGACAAGGACAAAAAAACAAGGTAAACAGGTGCCTGTCTCTCTGTCTGTCTGTCTGTCTCTCTGCCTGTCTACCTGTCTGTCTGTCTGTCTGTCTATCTGTCTGTCTGCCTGTTTCTCTCTGTCTACCTGTCTCTCTCTCTGTCTGTCTGTCTGTCTAAATATCTATCTGTCTGCCTGTTTCTCTCTCTTTCTTTCTGTCTGTCTCTCTCTCTATCTTTCTGTCTGTCTGTCTGTCTAAATATCTATCTTTCTGTCTGTCTGTCTCTCTTTCTTTCTGTCTGTCTCTCTCTCTATCTTTCTGTCTGTCTGTCTAAATATCTGCCTGTCTGCCTGTTTCTCTCTCTGTCTCTGTCTGCCCGTCTCTCTCTCTCTCTATCTGCCTGTCTGTCTCTCTGTCTGTCTGCCTGTCTGTCTAAATATCTGTCTGTCTGTCTGTTTCTTTCTCTATCTGCCTGTCTGCCTGTCTCTCTCTCTATCTCTCTGTCTGTCTCTCTTTAGAGTCACTGTTTGCCATCAGATGTTTGAACAGGAGTTTCAAAATGTTTTTATGCAACGTTATGTTGAAAATTAACGTAATTTATCGACAGTTATTTTCCCACCTGTGTGGCTAAATGATGCAGGTTTATTAGTTCATTGTCTCTGCTAAATGTGACTTTAATTCACCGTCTGCAGCCCAATTTAAGTATATATAGTTATTTTTATCTCTATTTGGAGTAAAACTTCTTATTTCTATATTTAAAAAATCTGTTTTTTTACTTTTTATATTATCTATATCTGGTAGTTTTCTGATTGCAGCAAGACATAAATAATAACATAATCATAATAAATAAACAAATTTGAGCTTAAAATCTGCAGTTATTGACCGTGGCTCTGTTAATAAACTACATGTGTCTGAAGATGATCTCATTTCATTCGTTCCTGCTTGTTTCATTCAGCAGGTGCTGTTCAGGTTTTGATAACCGCGACTGAGAGACGTGAACAGAGAGAGAGAGAGAGAGAGAAATCCACTGTTCCCCTCCCCGACCTCCTGCTCCTGACCCCTCTCTGAAACATGTCTCTCACCATGAATGAAGTTAATGTCGTCAGAGAGGGCTGGCTCCAGAAAAGAGGTGAGATATTATCACGCAACAGTCGAACTGTACAGAAGGACTGTAAATGTATAACCACTCCTGCAAAATGTGAACAGTCATCACCAGATTTGGATCCCTGGACTGAGTCAGAGAATTTGTCACATTTTTAATATTCAGCACAGTTTTGTTGTCAAGCATTACTCCAGCGCTGCAGGTATATTACTCTACTATTACTCTTTGTGCTATTACACCCACATTTAATGTTGTTTTAGCTCCGTCTGTATGAGCGACCATGACAAACCTGCTGTCATCCGGCCAGTAGGTGGTGCTGTACCGACATCACCTCTCCAATCCCTGTATGAATTTGTACACGTGTGCTTTGCGTATCTTGAGAACCATCCATCCCAACGACTTCACACCTGGCAGGTGTATTACTGAGAGGAGTGCAGTGTCGAGTATGAAGCCATTTGGTTGGGCCAAACAGTCAGCCTGTGACGAACTGTCACGTTCTCTGATTGGACGAGTGTTGTGGTTCAGTTGTATCAGCATGTAGGATGAGCTCTTACTTAAAATTGTGTGTGCGTCTGACCAGGTGAATATATCAAAACATGGAGGCCCAGGTATTTCATCCTGAAGAGTGACGGTTCCTTCATCGGTTACAAGGAGAAGCCCGATTTAAACGACCAGACTTCACCGCCACTCAACAACTTCTCAGTGGCAGGTCAGAAAACAAACCTCTGTCTTCATAACTGTTGATTTCTACTCTTTAAAACACAGGCTGATGTTTTTAGTTTCAGTAAATCTTCAGCAGCTTTCTGTAAATTCAGACGGTCATCGTGTTTTTTCAGAATGCCAGTTAATGAAGACCGAAAGACCCCGAGCCAACACATTCGTCATCCGTTGCTTACAGTGGACTACTGTCATTGAACGCACCTTTCACGTGGACAGCAATGAGGAGAGGTGAGTACAAATGGCTCCCTGAAACTTTGTGTATTTGTTCGGTGGAACGCCTGACGATATGTGTGTGATGTGTTTTAACCTCAGAGAGGAGTGGATGTGGGCCATCCAGTCTGTGGCAAATAGTCTGAAGATGCGGGAACACGAGGAGGAGGAACCGATGGATTTGTTCGGCTCGCCCAGCGAAAGCAGCCTGGAGGAGATGGAAGTGGCGATGTCCAAGAGCGGCAACAAAGTGGTGAGAGGATCTTTTGTTATGGAACTTAGAAGATAATGAGCTGACGTTTGATCTGATCCTAAAGATTTGATAAGAGTGTTTCTCTAGTGTTGGTTAGACATTGGACCTTATGCCTTCTTTGGACGAAGTTCTCCTGAGAAGTCTTTCATGAAAAACTGTCCTAAATTTGCTTGTTTCAAATACATGAACATACGATGAATACAATATACGATATCACAAAACCGTTTCAAAGAGTAAAAAGAAGAACTCCAGTACCGTCAGACATCAGTGACAAAAACACAACGTGTTTATCACACAGTGAGAATGACATTAGACTTTGTCTGTAGATGTTTAACAGATCTATAGAGAATGTGTGACCACAACGTAAACCAAACCGAACCTTAACCACAGTGTCTGATATATGAAAATGTCACAAATCCTCTCCCTGAACAGTAAACAGCATAACGATCCAGAATCAGTTCCTGGACATCAGTAACAAACTGACACATCAGTCTTAAAGGTTCATTTGGAGGTGGACAGGAGGAGGTTAACCAATGTCCTGCTGTGGACAGGGCAGCAACAATAAAATGTGTTTTAGCCACCTTAATAAAGTCAACCTTGACAAAAAATCATCATACTTTGGATCAAACGTCCCTTTACGACGTGTTTACATACCACTCTCTGACTTCTATAACCCTGATGAATCTTCACACCTCTGCCTTGTGCACTTTACAGACTATGAGTGACTTTGAGTATCTGAAGCTGCTCGGTAAAGGAACGTTTGGGAAGGTGATTCTGGTCAAAGAGAAGTCCCACGGAGTTCATTATGCCATGAAGATACTGCGGAAAGAAGTCATCATAGCCAAGGTGAGAGAGAGAGAGGGCGGTATCGTCTGCAAAGAATCGAACACCTGATTTACAGCGTCAGACGATTTTAACCAAGTGCTTTTTGTTGTGTAAGATTTAGTTATGTAGTTGCAGACTGCAAGCCCCTTGCTTCACCCTCACCTTTGTGGTGTAAAGGAGAAATTTTCTTGTGTTTTCTTAAACTTCTTTTGCCTCTTTTTAAGTGAAGCTTCACATTTTTTGTTACGTGTTTTAAATGTGTCCGACGTAGGGTTGTGAACGATAAACCGATGCAACCGGATATTCAGTTTAACAAGTGAGAGATACGGCTGCATCGGTAGCAGCCTCCTCAATCGATGCGAGTTAGCCATGAATTCCTAGATGAATCGGTTGTAGAGTCATGGATCGGGTAGACTCGCAAGACTTGGAGTCGGTTGGCGGCTTCACACAGTTTTGGGTAAATCCCTCGGGCCCGTTCATATTTGGTCCGTCCTGCATGCGACTTCAAACCCACCGGGAGCGTTTAGCCCGCCAGACTTTGTTTACTTGCTCAGATTTGGCATTTTCCTGGTGTATGTTCTTCTGAACATGCTTCCACGTGTATAAATAACTACGTAGTTAATTAGTTTGTCTGTTTTAACGACCGGCACAGGGTATTATATTTTGTGATTTTGTTGTTTTTCTTTTTTTAAATTAAATTTTTGCCAGTGCCATGCAGCAGCAATGCTTGGGGATATGTGATATACTGTACTGTAAGGTCACTTTCATAAAATTGGCTTCTTTATTTTATAAAATATCGACAATAAATATTAACCGTAGAATCAAATCAAATCGTATCGTTCTTACACTGTATCGAATCAGTCTGTCGTTTTTTAATCGTATCGTAACCGGTGTATCTCGATGCATATCGAATCGTTTATCACAGAGAGCCTAGTCTGACGATAATGTGTCTCTCTGCAGGATGAGGTGGCCCACACAGTCACAGAGAGCAGAGTGTTGCAGAACACACGGCATCCCTTCCTCACGGTAAGAACGCATTCGATAGTCGTAGTAGTAGTAAAACAAATAAAGCCAATCAGTCGATCTGAAGCTCTTGGCTCACTACTTGTCTGCATGAATTACATATTCTTTGCACATAGTGTCTTAAATCCACTGAAATATCTCAACAACCATTGGATGGATTGACATGTAGTTTGGTTCAGACGTTCACATTAGCAGTAATGCAGACAAATGAAATAATGTTTGATATCGCATGTCTGCGGTGTCTTTTCACCTGATTGTAGAGAGTGTGATCTTCAGTGTGATAATTTTCTTGCAGACGCTGAAATACGCCTTCCAAACCCACGACCGGCTCTGTTTTGTAATGGAATACGCCAACGGAGGCGAGGTGAGGCCTGTCATACATACGTACAGTCACATGGAGAGATGCATATGTCAGCCGGTGTCAGCAGCCTGCTGTGCACGCGGGTTAAGCGCTTGACTCCCATCTGCTCTCGCCATCTTTCAGCTCTTCTTCCACCTGTCACGGGAACGAGTGTTCACAGAAGACCGGGCTCGTTTCTACGGCGCCGAGATCGTATCGGCACTCGAGTACCTGCATTCACGTGACGTTGTTTACCGCGATCTGAAGGTGAATATTCATAACATGCAGCATCCATACACCGGTGTATGTCATGACTTTAGAGAAGATGATTTGACAAGAAGTGTATCAACGTCTCAAATAAAGGCCAGCCTTTAAGTACAAGAAGATGCACTACATCGATAACTTGCATAAACAAACAGGAACAAACACAACACGCAGCCTTTCAGTATCTGTTATACTGTATCCTGATCTTATCGCCGTACTTTATGACTAAAGCAGCGTAATTACTTCTCACGCCCTGGGAAAAACCCACAACAAACTCAGCAGGCTCACAGGTTACCCACAAACTCAAAGACAAAGGCTCGACTGGTGTAGTTAGGATGTGGTTTGCTTCAGGTCCATAAACAAAAGTACTGATACCAACCAAGGTTTGCTCTGTTGAATGTCAAGTCTGAAAGTGGCATCAGTCAGTCACACAGTGTTCCTCTGACAATGAACAGCTACATCGTGCATCCTTTGTTGCCTCATGTATAGTTGAAGAGTAACTCTCAACAAGTAACCTATAATAACTGTTAAATCACGCCGTTTAAACATTAACGAACTGAAGATGTTTCCGTCCCTGTAGAATTCTCTGAGAGGAACGAAGTGAGAGTTTATGTTTGTCATGAATGAATCCGTCGTCACCTCCACGATGATCATCATGATGTGTGTGTTTGTTTATTCTCTCTCTCAGCTGGAGAATCTGATGCTGGACAAAGACGGCCACATCAAAATCACTGATTTTGGTCTCTGTAAGGAGGGCATCACCCCCGACGCCACCATGAGAACCTTCTGTGGAACTCCTGAATATCTGGCGCCTGAGGTGAGGCACACGTTAAACACAGAAGCTGTCATACACACACACAGAGAGTCTGCTTTCTGCAAATATTAATACATCGCCCACGTTATCGACAGATTGCACACATTGTGCATCATTTGCAGCCGCCATCTGCCGCCCCCTCGTCTCGTGGAGATGTTACAGACACACAAACACACCCATCGTGTTATGAATGTATTGAATGCAGTCTGTGACAGAGAAGCACAAGACTAGGACAAAAGTACATGTCTAGGATGTCAGTTCACTGTATTTAAGTCCCAGTATACTGGACAGTCCCTGTATTTAAGTATAAACTGAGATTTCCCCTATTCACCATTCTCCATACTTACTATTCTGATGTATTCCAGGAATTTCATTTCCCGCAATTTTGGTCGCACATACACAAAAAAGGTATCAAAACCATCAGCTCGGCCGGGAATGGTGTGCTGTGACTTTTCTAAGAGTTTCACCAAACTGTTTTGCCAAAAATCACCAAAAACCACACCAAAGTTTAACAATGGGTGTGTATTGGTAGAATGTTCCAGAGCTAGAGTGGAGAGGGAGAGAAACATTTGTCAAAAAATACATTTACAAACGGCTCTCGTGGCCACAAATGTCACTCTACAGAAATATTTTCTACATAGTAACGTAGGAAAATTCGTAGGCTACGCAGCGATATCACTGCTGAAGCCGTCAGACTTATAGTTTTGGCGGGAGACGCACTGATGCTCCAGGATCACCCACCGACAGCCCCATCTACTCCCATGTAAACTGGAGAGGAGAAATTTCCCAAAGGAGCACGGGGCACCTGTTCTTTCTCTCTCTCCCCAGGTCACATTTTTTAACTTCACACACTGAAATTCAGCATTCACATGGTCGACAAGATGAGGATGCTCACGGTCATTTGGGCTTTTTGATACCACCTACCGTTTGGCATTAGTGTCCACTAGTTGGAGGGGCTTCATTTAGAGATTTTCTGTGTCTCTCAGCAGTCACTCACACACAGACAGAGCACAGCTGCGGTTAATTGCTCTGACCTGCAGCTGACCCTGGTTGCTCGGCAACCTCAAGCTGCCTTTGACTAACTTTGTTGAAGTCTCTGTGCTGCTGCAGTGTCGGTTATAATGTCTGTCAGACACACTCTGCAGTTATTTAGACATGTTCTAGTTTTAAATATGATCAAATCAACCAGATAACAAATAAATCTAGTTTTAAATATGATCAAATCAACCAGATAACAAATAAATTGTCGAAGAAATTTTTGGCCAGTTCAGCTCGATCAGGGAGCATCAGGACCGTCTCCAGAGTCACCAACAAGTTTTTGACCAACACATGAAGCACTATTCATCACGTTGACCACATGAGCGATGATTTATTTAAGTATGAAACTTGTAAGAAATTATCCTAATCTTAGATTCAATAGGAAAAAAATCTTATTTTTAATTTCAGATAAGTTAGGTAAGAAATTTGTTGATGTTTTTATCAATGAGTCATCATAAATTTCCAGATTGTTATCTCACGGTTGTGAAGTGTGTTCTCTGAGCGACTCCTCGCACACTCGAGGTTTCAGCGCTGACATTTGTTTTTGAGAAGAAGACTGAAACCACACGATGATGGGAAACTGGTTTTACTCACAGGAAGTGAACATTCAAATGTACATTTAGGGCTGCTAGCTCAAAGTCACCTGATCCGTCATGTGTTTGTCTCTCAGGTCCTAGAAGATAACGACTACGGCCGGGCAGTGGACTGGTGGGGTCTGGGTGTCGTCATGTATGAGATGATGTGCGGCCGTCTGCCTTTCTACAACCAGGACCACGAGCGTCTGTTTGAACTCATCCTCATGGAGGAGATCCGCTTCCCCAGGAATCTGTCGCCCGAGGCCAAGTCGCTGCTGGCCGGTCTGCTCAAGAAAGACCCCAAACAGAGGTACTTCAACCAGACTGCCACCGTCTGTGTGTGTTTTGTTTGGAAACAGACTTTAACTCTGACTCTTTGGACTCGCAGGTTAGGTGGAGGTCCTGATGATGCCAAAGAAGTAATGAGTCACAAATTTTTTATCACCATCAACTGGCAGGATGTGGTGCAGAAGAAGGTAAGACCTCACCAGACGAGAGGAAGTGAAACTGTTTGCTTTTTAGTCACAGACACAGAGAGGACGTCCTGTAATCTGAGATTACAGACGCTTCAGTCGAGCTTTAGTAACCATCAACTGTCAGCATCAGACACTTGGAGATAAAATCCACGGAAACGCAAGAGACAGAAAACCAAACCAAAGAAAGCTTCTTGTAACTTTTCTGAATTTACTTTGAACATCTCCCAAGAAATACGTTCTGAACGAATGTACTTCACATCTCTTAAATTGTCTCGTATACTGACCTTTAATACACGACTCAGAGCAAACGACAATAACGATGGTGGAAAGTTTAAAAGCAGTGTTACTGTTCACAACAGTAACTGCTGAGTGTCTCAAGGATGATTTCAGTAAGGAATGATAAAGCTCTGATCTGCCACCTAGTGGGTATATTTTTAAATGTTCATGTGTGCACAAACTACACATGCAGTATGTGAACTGTGCCTCTCTGTCAGTTTATAAACCCAGTAAGCGTGCATTCACGACACAGGATCAGGCGTTGTGGCCAGCTGTAGCAGGGTTGCTGTGGGCGTGTCTGTAATTTAACCACTGTGAAACAATCAGGAAATAACTTTTTATTTTGCGCTTTCAAATCATCAGACACAAATCAAATTAAACTTCTTTTGTGTCACTATTTTGTGACGTAAATTGCGAGTCAGACTCAGAAGCTGGGGACATGAACTAAGCAAAGTCAGAACACATTTCCGGCTGTCTGCGGAGGTTTGACTGATCTGATTGGCGACCGGAGAGTGATGCTGGGCTCCGTTTTCCCAAAAGTTGGGTCTGGATCGACCTTTCCCCCACATGCCGGAGCCGAAACAACCTAACCCACTCAAATCTATGGAAAAACCTCAGTTTTCACCGGAACATGTTACCTGCAGCAGCCCACATTAAATTCAAATCTCTAACGCTGACTACAGAGTAGTCTCCGGTTCTTGAACGTCCTCATACAGACATACGTTACCTCCTCTGCCACCCGTACGCTCGGGACAATCCAAACTTTCCCTTAAAGTTTAGTTGACCAGTCTTCTTCTTCTCCTCTTCCTGCATCAGCTCACTCCACTGTTCAGACCACAAGTGACATCAGAGACAGACACCCGGTACTTTGATGAGGAGTTCACAGCGCAGACCATCACACTCACTCCTCCAGACAAGTGTAAGTATCCAGGAACCGTCTCGACTGTGGCGCAGCGTTCGGCTCGGCGTCAGCTCATTTCTTGTGTCTTGTTCTTGCAGATGCCAGTCTGGACTGCGAGGACCCGAGCCAGCCAGCACATTTCCCCCAATTCTCCTACTCTGCTAGCATAAGAGAGTGATAGCACCTCTGCCACACACACACACACAAACAAACACACAAACACATATACAAATACACGAGGCATGAACACCCTTTACAGCTTTCAAATGACCGAAACCTCCATGAGGTTTTTTGGTCCCGTCAGGATCTAAGTGCCTCAGCTGGTGGCCATATTGTTCTATAGAAACCCCTTCGTCCACACTACGGGCAATGCCTGGCCACGCTGGCTGTACTGTATCAAACTGGACTTTCTCAGATCGACACATTACCTTACAATAACACTCTCCTTTTTTTTATGGTCTTACGAGAAGCCATACAGTTTCTTCACCGAGTTTCCAAGTGCTCTTCTTCAGAACTTCGCTGTTGCCGCCGGCGACAGGCGGGTTTGTTATACGAGGGAGGAAAAAGCGTGGCGGTTTGTCGGGTGTGTTTTTCTGTAAGGTGTGTGTGTGGATTATTTCTTCATTTCTTTTTTTTTTTTTTCTTTTGAGAAAACAGGGGGCATCGAATCCAAACTGTACGTCATCAGTTTTATCGGAGTGTGTCTGGCGAGAGCATGAGGATTTGTGTGTGTGTGTGTGTGTGTGTCTTAATACAACGCTTGCCCCGATATGCATCAGGAACAACTCGACAAAAAAAAAGAAAAGTGAAGGTGTCGGACAGAGAGGCTGTCCTCTTTAAAAAAAAAACTTTAAAAAAAAAACTGTAAGCAATGAAAACAAATCATTTGTATATTAGTTTGCTCTCATCTCAGAATGTGATCCTTGATGACAGAAAGTGCGACACAGCAATTAACGGGAATTGGGAATACCTTAATGCACAAGGTGTATATGTTATTTTTTTAAAACAAAGGTTTTTTTAATTCTAACACATTTTTTTGATCTTTCTCGATCAGCAAACAAAAAACACACACACCAGCCATGTGATTGGAGAGGCTTAATAAGCACTTAGTGAGTTGAAGCAGACCTAATCTTTCTCAGATGGACGACGTGTTCGTGATGGAGCGTCGAAGCCCTCCCAGGGATCCGCGTTTGAAACGTGAGGACAAAAGTTGCGTCAAATGTGCGGTCGGACTCAAAATGCTGTCGACGTCCGCCGTCGGATCATCAGCTGCTTGTGTTTAGGCGACGTTTAACGTTTGAGAACTTTGTCTCTTCGTACTGAAACTCGGGCGTATCGGCAGCGAGCTGAAATCACGGCACTTTGAGAAATCATGTTCATATTTGAAGTGTCATTTATTATTATTTAGCATTTAGCAGTTCACTCATAGCTTTCTATAAACGTCTTTCTTCAAGTCATACATCAACTACTGGAGACGTCTTACGGTTTGTGATCGGACGCGTCTAAACACAATCGGCTTCAACATTTGAGAACTTTCGCCTCATCGCTCGTTGAAATCCTCAAATTAAGAACGTCAGGAAACAGTTATTCGTACTGGTGTATCGACGACCAGTCCCAGCACTGAACTGAAATCACTGCACTTTGTTCATGTTTGAAGTGTCATATTGTTTCAGAGCTAACTCTAGATTCTACGAGTCTTTCTATGAAAGTCGTCTTTCACCATCTCAACCTTACTGGGCAGACTTCGTGTCCTCCTCCACCTTCTGTGCGTCGTCCGTCGATCTCTTTGCTGTTCCACTTCATCCGTCGGTGAACTGTCGCTGTGATCCTTAGCTGAAGAGCTTCACAATCATCCGGGGAGGCTGCGTACACATCATGAACACGGTCCATCGTGAGGTTTTGTGTTTGAGTGCAATGGTCACTTGCAAGGATGTCTTTTTTTTAAAAAATATATCAACTCTTCCCATCTATTATTAATCGCTGCACATCGATAAATGAGTTGGTGTACTGGTAAGATTTGCAATACTGTATATGAAACCCAACGTTGTATTGGTGCTACACTGCTGAGTCACTGGTGATAAATAAGAGCTCGACTCTTCCCGTCGCTCACAGAGCCTTCTACCACAAATGCTGTTTTGACATCGTTTCCGTTATTATTCTTTTTTTTCTTCTTTCGTCTGGATTTACTCGTCGTCTTCTCCTCCATCCTTCATCCTTCGTGTACCCTGAACCTCCGCAGATGGTCTCAGATTAAGAAAAAGCATCATGGTTGAGAGAAACGTTTGTGTTTTCAGTTACATTATTCTATTCAAACAATTCATTTCTATTTGTTGATGAATGTAATTCTGAAAGACAATGATCCAATACACGTTTTTAACTGTCTTAATACACCCTCCTGTTTGTGTCTTCATTCTTTAAAGTGCTGAACAGACATACAGCTCTCAGCTGTTTGCCTCCCTCGCCCTCAGGGACAATGTTCTCATTAGTCAATCTCAGATGACAAGAGGCAGAGCTGATAAGCTGCCAACATTTAGCCTTGGTGACGCTGCAACTGTAGCCACAACCACAGCAGGCCGACTGATAACCACCCAGAAGAGTTTTCTGTCTTGTTCCCACTGAGGAGGAGTCTGTTTACTGACAGTCACCTGATGTTTGAGAGAGGTGTGAATGAAGCAATGTGACGGCCGTGCTCTCTAAGAAAGTCCGTCCAACAATGTGAAGCCTCTCTCTCTCTCTCTTCTTCAGCGTGTGGCAGAGCACAAACACATATCACATGCACCGTCCACGAGGTCTATTTTGAGAACAATTCAAGTCTACGCCGCCGTCCTGTTTGCTCTCTGTAAATAGTATTACAGACAGTTCCCACCATGAGCAAGCACCCGGGGAAAAACTTTCCTCCGAGAGGCAGAATCCGGATCATGAGTTTAGAGAGAGACGTAGCAGAAATTATAATTATGAAATGTAGGTATGACTAATAATTGTAATAATAATTGTAGTGGATGTTGATCCATAACAAAACAGACTTTAGATGTTTTAAAGGTCCAGTGTGCAGGATTTATCGCTGCATTGCAGTCTCCTCACATCACCCTCACCTACCCAAGAGAAACAACACCTGTCAGTACTTAGTCTGTTCTGGGCTACTGTAGAAATCTTGTGTTTCTGATGATTGACTGTGCATGCATGAAATCATAGTTATTGATATTATATTCCATGTCTGCCCTGTTCTGGAAGTCGAGGCTCACTGGACCTTTAATGGGTCTACCTGTAGCAGCAGGACTCACCTGAGCCAGCACTAACTCTCAGCTCTGAATCCAGAACCACAGAACACTTGCTTTAAAGTCTGAGGAGGGCTCAGAGAGTTATGTCATGTTCAGGGGATGAACGAGTTTTGCAGTTACATAATCAGGTGCCTGTGTGCCTCTCCTGTCTGTCTGTCTGTCTGAGCCGAGCCGAGCCGAGCCGAGCTGAGCTGAGCCGCTGTGTGCTCCGGTCAGGACACACGGGAGCCTCACGGTGCTCCTCAGCACTCCCCCAGCAGGGAACATGTGCTGCCGGGGAGCGACCACGCCTCCACCCGCCTGGCTCACATGTCGCCGCACACATCCACTGTCTGCTGCGCTGCGTTCACGTCCCGTGGGAGTACAGAGGGAAAACAACATGCATGTTATTGTTGCTCATATGTGTGTGTGTAGCAAGTTTAAATATAATTAGTGATAACAGGTGTCATCATATCAGCTGCTGCTGCTGCATCTAACCCACTCACAGTTTGTGTAACACCTGTAAGCTGTCACGAACCTGCAGCCTGTATTCACATCTTCTTGTAAAAATTACATTTCTTTCCCGCGTGTCCGTGAACGCAGCATCAAGGTGCACATTCCTCCAGCAGCTCCTCGTGCAGCTTCGGGCTGCAGGAACGTGTGTGTGTGTGTGTGTGTCCGTGTGTGTGTGTGTGTGTGTGTCCGTGTGTATGTGTGTGCGCGTGACGGGGTGTTGATCTGTGCTCCACAACCCTGCAGAGTGACGACAGACTCACCTGAACCAGCAAACACATGTAGAACCAGAACTTTATTGGACAGGTGTATGCACGCACGCACACACACACACACACACAGGCTCAACAGGTAAACAAACAAACTGCTATATGCACACACACACACACACACACAGGCTCGACAGGTAAATAAACAAACTGCTATATGCACGCACACACACAAACTGAATTTAAACAGTGAGAATAAATAATTTACCGGTACAGTGAACGCACCAGCTTTAAGATAGATAATTAGCC
>NC_040032.1:9595509-9616580 GCF_000972845.2 Larimichthys crocea
GTGTGTGTGTGTGTGTGTGTGTGTGTGTGTGTGTGTGTGTGTGTGTGACGGGGTGTTGATCTGTGCTCCACAACCCTGCACAGTGATGACAGACTCACCTGAACCAGCAAACACATGTAGAACCAGAACCACCTTTAATGGACAGGTGTATGCACGCACACACACACACACACAGGCTCCACAGGTAAATAAACACACTGCTATATGCACACACACACACACACACACAAACTGAATTTAAACAGTGAGAATAAATAATTTACCGGTACAGTGAACGCACCAGCTTTAAGATAGATAATTAGCCATAATGAGCATTATGCATATTCAATATATAATTATAATAAATCATAAAGTCATTAAATATTTGTGTGTGTGTGTTTGTAAATCACTGCGTCTCCAGCGGCACTTGAACGCACCATACGAGCTCCAAACCAACGCACCCTCCTCCTCCTCCTCACGTGGACCCGCGTCACCACCTAAAACACGTGTCTCGGCACGGGATTGGACCAACCGCTGCTGTTACGTCACCGCCGAGGACTCATTAATATTTCGATGGTTTGCATGGAGGGGGGTGGAGGAGGAGGAGGAGGAGGAGGATGATGAAGGGGGCGTGGCACCACCCAAATGAACATCATGGATCCTTTCAGTACGTGGTCAGAGCAGGCAGGACACTCAGCCAGTCAGACAGCATCACATGGACACTCTGCATGTGTGTGTGTGTGCAGGATGGAGGTGTGAAGCGTGGACCGGAGGAGACTGACTGACTGACTGTGGAGATGCTCTGTCTTCCTGCTGCCGCCTGTGAGCTGTGTCCTCCTCTCCTGTGGATCAAACACTGACAGGTGAGTCTCACCTGAGCTTCACTTCCTCCTGCATGAACTCTCCCGGACATGTCAGAGTGTTTCTAACGCAGAGTTGACTTACAGGCGATGGATGGAGAGCTGCCATGTGGATTTACAGCAGCGAGCAGGCAGCGGCGTATTACATAAGAGTGGTGGAGGTGGTGGAGGGGGCTGTGTGTTATCAAGTTCATGTCTGTGTGCACGGGAGGCTGCAAGGAAAACACTGATAATTAAAGTTTGTGCTGAGGCACAGACACTTTATATTTATATCTATATATATCTATATATGTGTCTGCTGACCAATCAGATCGGTGATAAACAGTCATCAGTCCTGCTGAGTTTACAACAATGTGACCTTTTATGTGCAGAACAAAAAGTTCTTGCTCCTGTATTAGAGACAAACTGTAGCCGAGCCTTGATTTGAATATGTACTGTTACATTCATGGTTCTGATTCTGTGTCTCGGACCATCAGAGTGAGACAGGCAGACAGACAGACAGACAGACAGACAGACAGACAGACAGACAGACGTCCTCCACAAACTTTGTTGTTCTTTGAGTGTTTGTCGGCGCTCACGTCAAACCTCGAATGTCGTCAGTCTGCTTGTAGCTCGCCTCTTTTTTTTTTTAAACGTCTCTGTCGGCAGGTGTGTGGGGACACACACACCACCACACACACACACACACACACACACATATATCTACACAGAGTATCTTCTTCTGTTGTTTCGTTTGTGCTACGACTTCTTTTAGTACAGTGAGTGCTGCCTGCAACTGACCCGAGTAATTCAACACAGAACTGAGCTTGAGTTTGATTCAGACTTGCAGACGGTTCACACGGTTCACAGTGACCACAATGAAAGATGATCTGAAAAACATCCCGTTAATAATGTGGACTATGTTCATATCGTGTGTATTTATCGTCAGATTAATTTGATTAACTCGTGTGTGTACTTCTTTCTTGTCTAACTCACTACACCAGTTCTTCGGTTCCATGCAGCCTTTGTCAGATGTTTACTCGACTCGTGTCGGAGCCTGTTAACTGTTTGGTCACAAACTAATTCAACGCAGATGGATTCTGTTGTAAAAAGGTCGACAGGAGCAGACTGGTTTTCAGCAGAGCTGATGGCGTATCGTTATAAATTCAATAAAACCTGAGCCCGCGCTGAAAATCTCAAACAATTAGGAAGTTTGAGGATTCAGAACTAAGTCAGAAGTCTGTTGGTGGTCTTGTAGTCGTCTCAGATGATGGATGAGGATTGATAACTGGGGGGAAAAGTCTAATTTACTGATGAACTCAGTGAAATGTGGTGGTGAGATTAGGTCTTGTGGTATTCTGTCTGCTCTGGAGTTAGCAGCTGGATGATGAGCCCAACACACCTCAAAGCTTTGGAAGAATGACCTGAAGACCACAGAGTCCTGACAGTCACGGACTTTGAACCTTCATGATAATAAACTTGTATTCATATAGCATCTTTCTGAACACTTATGATGTGCTCGTCATTCTGGGATATCGCAAGATATTGCTCTTTGGAACAAATCAACATTTGGATCATCAGGATTTACACAAATGCGTGGAGTCGAGTGCAACTCCTCGTGATCCAAAAACATCTTATCGAAAGGTGTGCAGTAATGTAACGTAACATAGACTTAACGTTAATGTAACGTGTAGGGTAGTAGCGGGCAGT
This sequence comes from Larimichthys crocea, assembly GCF_000972845.2. NCBI lineage: Eukaryota > Metazoa > Chordata > Actinopteri > Sciaenidae > Larimichthys > Larimichthys crocea. The sequence continues at coordinate 9,598,038 of NC_040032.1, forward strand.
GGTGGTGGATTCCCACCATGAGCAAGCACTTGACAACAGTGGCAAGGAAAACTTCCTTTAAGAGGCAAGACCCTGGCTCATGGTGGACAGACATGAGTATAAATCTGAAAATAAGCTCGATAACTGTAGTTTAAAACCTGGCACAGACTAAATAAAGTTAATGATGCTTTGAATCTATGCTGTGTATCTGGCAGTAAACATTTGATCATTTGCTTTCACTTTTAGAGGTCTGGGATGCCAAAGGAACAGGGGCAGGAGCGGGCCGCCCAGTGCACCTCAAAGACTGCCAAGGATAAGAGTAACAGTGCCACCCTGCGGGCGTCCCAGGGGGGCACCCACAGGGTGCAGTCTGGAATGGGCGACATGAGCAACCGCATGCTGCGCTGTGACTCGGAGAAAGACTCTGAGAAAGACTCAGGGTACTCAGGTGAGCAAAACCGTCTCTGGATCCCTAGTGATCGAGTTCACAAATAGAAATGTTGGACTCTTGTTATTCTGTGGTAACCAGCCTGTCTTGTAAGTTGGGGCTGGCAGTTCTTGTATGTTTAATTGGATTTGAGTCTTCTACATTTCTGAGCACTAACCTCAACGCTGAACCTCCTCTTCCTCTTCATCAGAGGCCGGCTCGGACTTTGTGCACACCGATTTAGACGACCAGCGCAGCAGTGTGAGCGAACCTCACCGGCAGAGTTCGAACAAGAGCAACAACAACAGTGTGAACAATGCCGCCGCTGCGGGCCACAACATGCCTCCTTACGAGGACCTCACCCCCATTTACGTCATCAAAAACCTGGTGAGACATTCAGTTACACACGACAACCTTTTCAGATATTCTGCTTTGTTGTATCATGTACAGAGATTCAAGCACAATGTATCAAGGGACAGGTAACTCAGATGATAACCCTAACCCTAAAAATGGCAGGCAGTCTTAACTGAACTTTTCTGGCCACTTGGGGGCAGCAGAAACAGGCTGATCACCTTGTACAGTTGTGTCATGTGTCAGATGTGTACAATCACACATCCAAGGAACACAAAGAAGACTTTATCTGTCTGCCATTTGGTGCTGAGCAGTTGAGGTAGTGTACAGTTGGTTTGTCAGAGCCTGCTGCTGCTGTAAACGAAGAAACAATAAGTAGTCTGTAGCGTTTAGGAAGCAGCAGAGCTGATGTGGGTTTGTTGGTGTGAGCTACATCTCCCACACACAATTTTTATTAGACAAATATCAATGAGCGTGTACTGGAGAGATGTTTTTTGAGTCCTGCTGCTTATTTCTTTGTGACTTTAACCTCCTCCCCATCTTTTTCGCTCTTTCCTTTACTCTGGTTCGGTCTTCTGCTCACATAAAACCCCGCTCACAACCTCCTGGTGGTACAGTCTAGACCGGAGCAGCTTCTCCATGGCCCCCTGGCGTGGGGCGGAGGTTGGCACAGCCTTACCAATGCCAAAGCGCCCACCCAGCTCCTCCTGATCCAACAGCCGGCGATGCCAGCCCCTTCCTCCTCTACCCCGACTCCTTCGTCCAGTCTGGCTGCACCGCAAGGGCAAGTTAAGAAAGGAGGCAGCCGCAGCAACCAGAACCACAACAGCAAGAACCACAGCAGCAAGAACTCATACCTGCCCATCCTGAATTCGTACCCTCGCATCGCCCCGCACCCCAGGAAGGAAAGCCTCGAGGGCAAGGGTGCCACCTGGTTGGAGGGTGTTAAAGAGAGTGGCAGTGAAGGCCAGAGCCAGAGCAAGAGAGTGTGCACTGAAGAAGAGAAACGCGAGGCTGTATCCACCACCAGCCACCTCCTGAAGCCACAGCAGCAGAAAGAGGGCCGAGTCCATTCCCAGTCCCAGTATAAAGGCAGAGGAGGACACAGCTCCTTCCCCAGCTCATCTCACTGCCCGCTGCCCGGCCATGCCTCCTCCACCACCCAATACAAGTCCCACCACTGCCGCCAAAGCTTAGGCTCCAACAGCGTGGGTTCACCTTCTGTCTCCAGTTCCCAGACACCCTCACCACCTTCTTCCTCCGTCTCCCCCTCATCTTCTTCTCCGTCTTCTTCATCTCCCTCTTCCTCCACGGCTCACAGCCCATACTGCCTGGCTCCGGACAGCTCATCCTCACGCCATCAACGTTTCCTCAACACGGCAGAGATCCTGAACCAGTCAGGCCTGCTGGCCATCACACTACGCACCAAGAAGCTCCTGAAGGAGAACGCCGCCACCGAGAGAGAAATCGCCCAACTCCGCCAGCACACTAATCTCCTGTGCCAGGCCGCCCAGGCCAGCCAGAACAGGTGCAACGAAGGCTCCGACAGCCTCGACAAACTCCTCCAGACCATGACCGAGTCGGGCTCCTACCCCAGCTTAGACACAAAACAACTGAAAGTTCTCAGCAGCAGCCACCAACAGCAGAGCAAGACTCAAAGTGAGGAAGACAAAAAGAAGGACAACAACATAAGAACCACCGAGACGCACAGTAACCCCCCTCAGGTGGTGTCTTTACACAACATAGATGATGGAACCTCGCCACCTTCTCCGCTGTTTGCTCCGTCACCGGACACAGAAGAAAGAGAGCATGCTGAAGGTCTTCTGGACCCCATGTCCACCTCCCTCTCTGTTTCTTTTTCCAGGTCTGTCCCTGAACAGGAATGCAGACAAGCAGTCATGGACAAGAACTTAAGTGATCTCACTATGTGGTCGGAGAGCTTAATGCACAATAACTTTTTCCTCTAGCTTCCTGGACACGAGGAGGACACGGACCTCTAATGACTGGCAGGGTAACATGTGAACCGAGCAATACAGGAGAGCATGTGTTCAGTTTGAATTGTGCAGAACTGAATTTGACGGATTGAAAGGATCGAATGATGATGTTTGTTTTTCCTTTGATTGACATTTAAACATGATTGATATATTTTCCTACTTCTCAGTCAGGGATTCTCTCATTTCAGGTGACGCTTCAGAAAGTTCCTGAAGTTCTCGTTCAGTTCAGCTCAGACCGATGATTCAGCACCATCAGAGAGAACAAAGTTAATTTTCTCCTGATTCGTCTGAAAAACAATTTTAGTGTCAGGATGTTCAGAGAAAATGTAGCTTATGAAAAACCAGTCCAACATTTACTCTCATAATCTGAGCTCACGTTCTCACCAATGAGGGAACGTGAGCATCGAAGGACCTGCTGCTGGTCTCCGAAAGGTGGGCGGCAGTGACTAAACCCTCGTGACACAGACACAGGAAGCGACTCTTCAGTTCGGCGTCTCTTTTCTTTACCGTCTCCGTCCGTTCGCACAGATGCAAAAGACTTCCATCATGTGTTCAGTCCTGAGAATGCACACACTGCAACAGCACTGTTACATAACTGCTGATTACTTCACGACTATTGTCACAATTACTGCAGCTCATTTCAGGTTTACAGGTTTGATATATCGGATGAAAAACAACTTTGTGACGGCTACACAACAGTAAATTACATTGACAACAATCATTTTATGTTGTATGATTATAGGTTTGCAATAAAAAACAATCTATATTTAGAGTCATGGAGCATATTCAGTAAATTCAGTCCATATTTTCGGCATCATTCCACGAATGTTTCTCATTGCTGTTTGTGTAACTTTGGTGAAATGACCACTGCAGACAGAGTTTTGATGAATAATCATTTTATTTTCAAATCAACAACGATTCAGATTCAGTGACGAACATATCATTTGAAAGGATGCTCAGGTAAACTCACTGTGCGATGTGCGGCTTTGTTTTTAGAGCACGTAGGGAGTGCTGCAAATAGTTGTGAACCTTCATCTGAAGCGGCTGTAGTCGAAGCGTTCTGTAGAAGACAACAGCTGAAAAACACTTCATGGTTGTTTTTCACAGACAGGACTGTAGTTTGACTGATGAGTGACATTTCTATTGATAATCATAATCAGATTGTTGCTTGCATTATTGATTCCCTCAGTCATGTTTGGGTGTTTGGAGTGTGTCTGTGTATTCTCTGTCTGTGGATCTGTCGTGCTTCAGCTTGTAAACATGCGTTCGCTTACAGAGATTGAATTAATTCTGTCTCGATTGATTGTAGACGCAGGACGCTCATAACTCATAAGCAGGTATATGACAAACACAACTTGGTACAATAAATCTGCTCTGACTCTGAATCTGTTTTTCTTTTGTTTTTATTATGACAGCACTTTAATTTTCTCCTCAGGTTTCTGAAGAAACTAATTAAAGTGTTTTTAGGAAGGTTGTTTCTTATTAAATATTATCGCTATCATTGTTTGTTTTTCTCAGCCCGGACACATCATGTTGTTCTGATCAAACCTGGTTCAAAATTTGTTCAGTTTATTGGTAAAACTTCTAATTTGAAGATTTCTTCTGTCTTACATAAAACTTTAATAATTAGTTTTTGTGTTTTTAATCAAACTAATCAAACAGAACAATCATAAATGATAGAAAACAGAGTTTGAATGTGGTCTGGGTTATTTAATTAAGTAACTCAAGAAAACACTACGTGCCATTTTAAGTCCACGTTTTTAAAACTGAATGATGCATTTCTGACGGTGATCAAATGAAACTTGAACTGTCCACGCTGGATTTCTGGGATGGGGAGAGGATCAGCCCGGGTCTGTGTGTCATTGACTGACCCGGTAAACTCAAACTAAGACATTTAATTTATTACCAGTTCACAGCTTCCACCAGTTGGTGACAGTGTTGCCCAGGATTTATGAAACAAAGTTATAAGAAAGGATTTAAAGGAACACACAATCGTAAAGGCTGTGTTTATATTTATTATTATATTTTTATCCCACGCCCAAACAACGAATGTATCGATGAACAAGGATTGTGTGTATCCAAATATCCAATCACATATCTTCATCAGTGAGATGATTTCACACACACACGACACATGATTTCCTCCTGTAAACAACTGATGATCATTTATTGGAATATTAAAGAATACAATGCAAGAGCACAGCAGACGACTCTAATATATGATATGAGTTACATTAATGTTAATAAGGAGATTGTAATACAAGTAAAAGAATACAGGAATAATACAAATTATTTTTTTGACATTTGTGAATATTTTGTTTAGTTTTCTTAACAAAAATGCAACATAGAACATAAATGAATGAATATTTTAAACATGAAAAATGTTTATTCTCTGCAATTATGTGAAAGTTTAATAGATTATGTTTATTATTGCAACATGAAGAACTGATGTTTAATCGATCATCGTCATTCAACACACTTCAGGTACACTATTAAATATTATGCAAAAATAAAATATGCTGCAATGGTCAGCAAATCGAAACACACACACCTCACACATTTGGCACTATCATCTCCAGACATTTTAAATGACTGTATTACTTTTTGTTAGTTTTTATTTTTATTTTTCATGCGATTCTTATAAATTGGTTTATTTCTGTTTTACATATAGTTCATATAGTTACATATAGTAGCATGGTGGTGCAGTGGCCTTTCTTGCCAGGCGTGCTCTGGTCTGGTGTCGACTCCAGACCCTGATAAAGACAAGTGGTGTATGAAGAATATAGTTTAGTGAAATAGCTGTCTCAGTAGAAGTACTGTCTTTTAAATTGAATTTAAAAACATACCTGACGTAGACATGTCATCATCTCAGTCATCTCACGCCTCCTCCGGGCAGGCTTGCTGACAGCAGGAGCAGCAGGGGCAGCAGCACCGGTAGCAGTAGTGCCGGAGCTGACAGAGGAGTCCACTGCTTGTCTCTGGAGCTTCGTCAGCTTCTCGATGCATCGTGGAAGAAGCTTGTTCTGTTGCGCCTCCTGTGGTGACATCCACCTGGAATGTTTGATTACCTTTGTCGCTAGTTGTCCTCGCAGACACTTTTTCTCTGACTTGGAGTTTGTCAATCTCACTAAGCATCCGAACTTTAAGCTGCTCGAGCTCTGCGTATTTTTCATCCAGTGCATTGTGGTCTATCTTGCAGTCAGTGTGACATGTCGTGTCTTTACTCAGTCCTTGATCCAGGTTTGTCTTCTCAGATGGTTCTTTTGGTTCTTTCTGTAACAATGTTCTCCTGACAAACTGATTGATCACCTGTAATCTTTTCTCCATATTGTTTCTCACTTCATGACCTCTGCGCTTCATCTGATCGATCTCCTTCCGTTCTGTTTGAGTGTCCTTCCACATGTTTCGCAAATAATCTCTTCTTGACGTTTTCCCGTCCGTGACGTCGTCTCGTGTTGGATATTTATCTTCCTCCAACTTCCACTGATGTTCAAGTGTCTGGGTCGAGACATGTGTCTGTCGGATATATCTGTCACCTTCAAACTCCACTACTTCTGTCTGTGCCTCCTTGTCAAACTTCAGTGTCTCCATAACTTTCTTCTCTTCTTGAATCAGGTGATAGAGACCAGTGATTCTTCTTGCCTGTTCGACAAGATCATCACACTTGAGTTCCATGATTGATTTCATTTGGAGTATATCTCCTTTTTTCTGCTCTAGTATGTCCATGTTTTCTCTAAAGTCACCATGTGCCCTTTGACTCAGCTGTTTGAGTTTAACTCTCAGATGTCCCATTGAGTTAATGACACTGGTGAGCTGCTCGACTCTGTGCTTGAGCTCATACAGTTCTCGTTCCACGCTCGTCTTTTCAATATTTGTCTCCGTTTGATACAGTTGTTCTTTTTCTTGATTCGTTTCATCAACAGTGTGATCAGGCTGTTCCTGTTTATCGCTTATTGTGATCTCCAAATTTTCCTCTGTGAGATCTTGCCCTAAGTTTTCAGTCTTTTCTCTGTTCATCATCTCTTTCAGTCTTTCCAGATCCTCTCTTTCTTGCTTCAGTTCTGCCTTCAGATTTTCAAGATCTTGTTTTTCTAACTCAAACTTCTTCAGTTGATTTTCCATGTCTTCTCTCTTGGTGGCCATGTCTGACAGTATACATTTCAGACCTTCCCTTTCTCTCTCCAACACCTCTCTGCAACCAGCAATGTTTTCTTTTTGTTCATCAAGTTCTGTGAGCTTTTGTTCAGATTCAGTGCACAGCTTTTGCACAACTTCAGTGTTTTGTTGCAAACTGTCCATTTTGTTTTTCATGTCTTCACTCATCCGTTCATTGACTTGTTGAAGTTTTACTCTCAGAGTTTCTATAGATTTTATTTGATTCATGAGTTGTTCTTCTTTCATCTTTAGCTCAGACATTTCATCTTCCGTTCTCTCCCTTTCATCAAAGACCCTTTCTCTCTCTGTTTCACCATCAGTCTCCATTTTAATGAGTTGTTGTCTCTCTCCTGTGATCTTCTTCATGGCACCTTCAACCTCTTCTTTCTTCCTGTTGAGATCCTTCCACAATTCTTCCAGTTCTTCTCTTTCAGTGAGCACATTACTCTTACTGGTTTCCAGTTCTTGTTTGAGTCTTTCCAGTTCCTCTTCCTTCAGTTCTTGTTCTTTTTGTTTTAAGGTAATCATGTTCATGACATCTCCAAGTTCGACTCTTTCTCGCTTTACCTGAAGACTCATCTCCTCAATGTTGGTTTTCTCTCGGTTTATCTCAGATAACAGACTGTCTACATGTTCTTTCTGTTTTTCTAGTTCAGTCTTTTTGATGTCCAACTTGTCTCTTTCTTCTTTTATAACTTGTTTATCTTGTTCTAATGTGTGAGTTTGTTTCTGGATGTCAGACCTCATCAGATCCAAGTCCATCTTTTCTTTGTTCATCATCTCATTCACTCTATCCAGATCCTCTCTCTCTTGCTTCAGTTCTGCCTTCAAATTTTTTAGATCTTGTTTTTCCAACTCAAACTTCTTCTTCAATTGATTTTCCATGTCTTCTCTCTTGGTGGCCATGTCTGACAGTATACATTTTAGACCTTCCCTTTCTCTCTCCAACACCTCTCTGCAACCAGCAATGTTTTCTTTTTGTTCATCAAGTTCTGTGAGCTTTTGTTCAGATTCAGTGCACAGCTTTTGCACAACTTCAGTGTTTTGTTGCAAACTGTCCATTTTGTTTTTCATGTCTGCACTCATCCGTTCATTTAGTTTTTGAAGTTTTACTCTCAGAGTTTCTATCAATTTCATTTGACTCATGAGTTGTTCTTCCTTCATCTTCATCTCAGATCTTTCATCTTTTATTCTGTCCCTTTCATCCAAAAGCATTTCTCTCTCTTTTTCATTGTCAGTCTTTATTGTAATGAGTTCTTCTCTCTCTAGACTGATCCTGTTCATGGCAGCTTCAATATCTTCTTTGTTCTTGTTGAGATCCTTCCTTAATTCTTTTAGTTCTTCTCTTTCTGTTAGCACATTACTCTTACTGGTTTCCAGTTCTTGTTTGAGTCTTTCCAGTTCGTCTTCCTTCCGTTCTTGTTCTTTTTGTTTTAAGGTAATCATGTTCATGACATCTCCAAGTTTGTCTCTTTCTTTCTTAATTTGAAGAGTCAGATCCTCAATGTTGGTTTTCTCCAAGTTTAGCTCAGATAACAGACTGTCTACATGTTCTTTCTGCTTTTCTAGATCAGTCTTTGTGACATCAATCCTGTCTCTTTCTTCTTGTATAACTTCTTTATCTTCTTCTAACATGTGAGTTTGTTTCTGGATGTCAGACCTCATCAGCTCCAAGTCCATCTTTTCTTTGTTCATCATCTCATTCACTCTATCCAGATCCTCTCTCTCTTGTTTCAGTTCTGCCTTCAGATTTTCAAGATCTTGTTTTTCCAACTTGAACTTTTGCTTCAATTTATTTTCCATGTCTTGTGTCTTGGTGACCATGTCTGATAATCGACTCAACAGACCTTCCCTTTCTCTCTCCAACACCTCTCTGCAACCAGCAATGTTTTCTTTTTGTTCATCAAGTTCTGTGAGCTTTTGTTCAGATTCAGTGCACAGCTTTTGCACAACTTCAATGTTTTGTTGCAAACTCTCCATTTTGTTTTTCATGTCTTCACTCATCTGTTTGTTCAACTGTTGAAGTTTTACTCTCAGATTTTCTATCAATTTCACTTGATTCATGAGTTGTTCTTCCTTTGTCTTCATCTCAGACCTTTCATCTTCCATTCTGTCTTTTTCATCCAAAAGCATTTCTGTCTCTTTTTCATTGTCAGTCTTCATTTTAATGAGTTCTTCTCTTTCTAGACTGATGTTGTTCATGGCAGCTTCAAGTTCTTCTTTCTTCCTGTTGAGATCCTTCCTTAATTCTTCCAGTTCTTCTCTTTCTGTGAGCACATTACTCTTACTGGTTTCCAGTTCTTGTTTGAGTCTTTCCAGTTCCTCTTCCTTCAGTTCTTGTTCTTTTTGTTTTAAGGTAATCATGTTCATGACATCTCCAAGTTCATCTCTTTCTCCTTTAATCTGAAGGGTCAGCTCCTCAATGTTGGTTTTCTCTCTATTTAGCTCAGCCTTTGTGATGTCCAACTTGTCTCTTTCTTCTTGTATAACTTGTTCATGTTGTTCTAATATGTGAGTTTGTTTCTGGATGTCAGACCTCATCAGCTCCAAGTCCATCTTTTCTCTGTTCATCATCTCATTCACTCTATCCAGATCCTCTCTCTCTTGCTTTAGTTCTGCCTTCAGATTTTCAAGATCTTGTTTTTCCAACTCAAACTTCTTCTTCAATTGATTTTCCATGTCTTCTCTCTTGGTGGCCATGTCTGACAGTATACATTTCAGACCTTCCCTTTCTCTCTCCAACACCTCTCTGCAACCAGCAATGTTTTCTTTTTGTTCATCAAGTTCTGTGAGCTTTTGTTCAGATTCAGTGCACAGCTTTTGCACAACTTCAATGTTTTGTTGCAAACTGTCCATTTTGTTTTTCATGTCTTCACTCATCCGTTTGTTCAACTGTTGAAGTTTTACTCTCAGATTTTCTATCAATTTCATTTGATTCATGAGTTGGTCTTCCTTCGTCTTCATCTCAGACCTTTCATCTTCCATTCTGTCTTTTTCATCCAAAAGCATTTCTCTCTCTTTTTCATTGTCAGTCTTTATTTTAATGAGTTCTTCTCTCTCTAGACTGATGTTGGTCATGGCAGCTTCAAGTTCTTCTTTCTTCTTGTTGAGATCCTTCCTTAATTCTTCCAGTTCTTCTCTTTCTGTTAGCACATTGCTCTTACTGGTTTCCAGTTCTTGTTTGAGTCTGTCCAGTTCCTCTTCCTTCAGTTCTTGTTCTTTTTGTTTTAAGGTAATCATGTTCATGACATCTCCAAGTTCATCTCTTTCTCGCTTTACCTGAAGGTTCAGCTCCTCAATGTTGGTTTTCTCTCTGTTTAACTCAGATAACAGACTGTCTACATGTTCCTTTTGCTTTTCTAGATCAGTCTTTGTGATGTCCAACTTGTCTCTTTCTTCTTTTATAACGTGTTTTTCTTGTTCTAACATGTGAGTTTGTTTCTGGATGTCAGACCTCATCAGCTCCAAGTCCATCTTTTCTCTGTTCATCATCTCATTCACTCTATCCAGATCCTCTCTCTCTTGCTTCAGTTCTGCCTTGAGATTTTCAAGATCTTGTTTTTCCAACTCAAACTTCTTCTTCAGTTGATTTTCCATGTCTTCTCTCTTGGTGGCCATGTCTGACAGTATACATTTCAGACCTTCCCTTTCTCTCTCCAACACCTCTCTGCAACCAGCAATGTTTTCTTTTTGTTCATCAAGTTCTGTGAGCTTTTGTTCAGATTCAGTGCACAGCTTTTGCAAAACTTCAATGTTTTGTTGCAAACTGTCCATTTTGTTTTTCATGTCGTCACTCATTCGTTGTTTCAGCTGTTGAAGTTTTACTCCCAGAGTTTCCATTGATATCATTTGATTCATTAGTTGTTCTTCTCTGATCTTCAGCTCGGACCTTTCATCTTCTATTCTGTCCTTTTCATCTTCAGTCTCCTTTTCAGTGAGTTGTTCTCTCTCTCCACTGATCCTCTTCATGGCAGCTTCAACCTCTTCTTTCTTCTTGTTGAGATCCTTCCTCAATTCTTCCAGTTCTTCTCTTTCTGTGAGCATATTCCTTCTACTGGTTTCCAGTTCTTCCTTTCGTCTTTGAAATTCCTGTTCTTTCAGTACTTGTTCTTTTTGTTTTAAGGTAATCATGTTCATGACATTTCCAAGTTCGACTCTTTCTTTCTTAATTTGAAGGGTCAGATCCTCAATGTTGGTTTTCTCTCGGTTTATCTCAGATAACAGATTGTCTACATGTTCTTTCTGTTTTTGTAGCTCAGCCTTCGTGACATCAAACTTGTCTCTTTCTTCTTTTATAACTTGTTTATCTTCTTCTAATATGTGAGTTTGTTTCTGGATGTCAGACCTCATCAGCTCCAAGTCCATTTTTTCTTTGTTCATCATGTCATTCACTCTATCCAGATCCTCTCTCTCTTGTTTCAGTTCTGCCTTCAGATTTTCAAGATCTTGCTTTTCCAACTCAAACTTCTTCTTCAATTGATTTTCCATGTCTTCTCTCTTGGTGGCCATGTCTGACAGTATACATTTTAGACCTTCCCTTTCTCTCTCCAACACCTCTCTGCAACCAGCAATGTTTTCTTTTTGTTCATCAAGTTCTGTGAGCTTTTGTTCAGATTCAGTGCACAGCTTTTGCACAACTTCAATGTTTTGTTGCAAACTGTCCATTTTGTTTTTCATGTCTGCACTCATTTGTTCATTCAGTTGTTGAAGTTTCACTCCCAGAGTTTCCATTGATTTAATTTGACTCATGAGTTGTTCTTCCTTCATCTTCATCTCAGATATTTCATCTTCCATTCTGTCTTTTTCATCCAAAAGCATTTCTCTCTCTTGTTCATTATCACTCTCCATTTTAATGGGTTGTTCTCTTTCTAGACTGATGTTGTTCATGGCAGGTTCAACCTCTTCTTTCTTCTTGTTGAGATCCTTCCTTAATTCTTCCAGTTCTTCTCTTTCTGTTACCACATTGCTCTTACTGGTTTCCAGTTCTTGTTTTAGTCTTTCCAGTTCCTCTTCCTTCAGTTCTTGTTCTTTTTGTTTTAAGGTAATCATGTTCATGACATCTCCAAGTTCATCTCTTTCTCGCTTAACCTGAAGACTCAGATCCTCAATTTTGGTTTTCTCTCTGTTTATCTCAGATAACAGACTGTCTACATGTTCTTTCTGTTTTTGTAGCTCAGTCTTTGTGATATCCAACTTGTCTTTTTCTTCTCGTATAACTTGTTTTTCTTGTTCTAACATGTGAGTTTGTTTCTGGATGTCAGACCTCATCAGCTCCAAGTCCATCATTTCTGTGTTCATCATCTCATTCACTCTATCCTGATCTTCTCCCTCTTGTTTCATATTTTCAAGATCTTGTTTTTCCGAATCAAGCTTTTGCTTCAATTGATTTTCCATGCCTTCTCTCTTGGTGGCCATGTCTGACAGTATACATTTTAGACCTTCCCTTTCTCTCTCCAACACCTCTCTGCAACCAGCAATGTTTTCTTTTTGTTCATCAAGTTCTGTGAGCTTTTGTTCAGATTCAGTGCACAGCTTTTGCACAACTTCAATGTTTTGTTGCAAACTGTCCATTTTGTTTTTCATGTCTTCACTCATTCGTTGTTTCAACTGTTGAAGTTTTACTCTGAGAGTTTCCATTGATTTCATTTGATTCATGAGTTGTTCTTCTCTGATCTTCAGCTCAGACCTTTCATCTTCCATTCTGTCTTTTTCATCTTCAGTCTCCTTTTCAGTGAGTTGTTCTCTCTCTCCACTGATCCTGTTCATGGCAGCTTCAACCTCTTCTTTCTTCTTGTTGAGATCCTTCCTTAATTCTTCTAGTTCTTCTCTTTCTGTGAGCATAATCCTTCTACTGGTTTCCAGTTCTTCTTTTCGTCTTTGAAATTCCTGTTCTTTCAGCTCCAAGTCCATCTTTTCTTTGTTCATCATCTCATTCACTCTATCCAGATCCTCTCTCTCTTGCTTCAGTTCTGCCTTCAGATTTTCAAGATCTTGTTTTTCCAACTCAAACTTCTTCTTCAGTTGATTTTCCATGTCTTCTCTCTTGGTGGCCATGTCTGACAGTATACATTTCAGACCTTCCCTTTCTCTCTCCAACACCTCTCTGCAACCAGCAATGTTTTCTTTTTGTTCATCAAGTTCTGTGAGCTTTTGTTCAGATTCAGTGCACAGCTTTTGCACAACTTCAGTGTTTTGTTGCAAACTGTCCATTTTGTTTTTCATGTCGTTGCTCATCTGTTCATTGAATTGTTGAAGTTTTACTCTCAGAGTTTCCATTGATTTCATTTGATTCATTAGTTGATCTTCTCTTATCTTCAGCTCAGATCTTTCATTCTTCATCCTGTCCATTTCATCCGAAAACATTTCTCTCTCCTTTTCATCATCAGTCTCCACTTTAATAAGTTGTGCTCTGTCTCCACTGATCCTGTTCATGGAAGCTTCAACCTCTTCTTTCTCCTTGTTGAGATCCTTCCTCAATTCTTCCAGTTCTTCTCTTTCTGTGAGCACATTACTCTTACTGGTTTCCAGTTCTTGTTTGAGTCTTTCCAGTTCCTCTTTCTTCAGTTCTTGTTCTTTTTGTTTTAAGGTAATCATGTTCATGACATCTCCAAGTTCGTCTCTTTTTTGCTTAACCTGAAGGGTCAGCTCCTCAATGTTAGATTTCTCTCTGCTTAGTTCAGACTTTGTTATATTCAACTTGGCTCTTTCTTCTTGTATAACTTGTTTTTCTTGTTCTAACATGTGAGTTTGTTTCTGGATGTCAGACCTCATCAGCTCCAAGTCCATCTTTTCTTTGTTCATCATCTCATTCACTCTATCCAGATCCTCTCTCTCTTGCTTCAGTTCTGCCTTCAGATTTTCAAGATCTTGTTTTTCCAACTCAAACTTCTTCTTCAATTGATTTTCCATGTCTTCTCTCTTGGTGGCCATGTCTGACAGTATACATTTCAGACCTTCCCTTTCTCTCTCCAACACCTCTCTGCAACCAGCAATGTTTTCTTTTTGTTCATCAAGTTCTGTGAGCTTTTGTTCAGATTCAGTGCACAGCTTTTGCACAACTTCAGTGTTTTGTTGCAAACTGTCCATTTTGTTTTTCATGTCTTCACTCATTCGTTGTTTCAACTGTTGAAGTTTTACTCTCAGAGTTTCTATCAATTTCATTTGACTCATGAGTTGTTTTTCCTTCGTCTTCATCTCAGACCTTTCATCTTCCATTCTGTCTTTTTCATCCAAAAGCATTTCTCTCTCTTTTTCATTGTCAGTCTTTATTTTAATGAGTTCTTCTCTCTCTAGACAGATGTTGTTCATGGCAGCTTCAAGTTCTTCTTTCTTCCTGTTGAGATCCTTCCTCAATTCTTCCAGTTCTTCTCTTTCTGTGAGCACATTACTCTTACTGGTTTCCAATTCTTGTTTGAGTCTTTCCAGTTCCTGTTCTTTAAGTTCTTGTTCTTTTTGTTTTAAGGTAATCATGTTCATGACATCTCCAAGTTCATCTCTTTCTTGCTTCACCTGAAGACTCAAATCCTCAATGTTGGTTTTCTCTCTGTCTACATGTTCCTTTTGTTTTTCTAGACCAGCCTTTGTGATATCCAACTTGTCTTTCTCTTCTTTTATAACTTGTTTTTCTTGTTCTAACATGTGAGTTTGTTTCTGGATGTCAGACCTCATCAGCTCCAAGTCCATCTTTTCTTTGTTCATCATCTCATTCACTCTATCCAGATCCTCTCTCTCTTGCTTCAGTTCTGTCTTCAAAATTTCAAGATCTTGTTTTTCCAACTCAAACTTCTTCTTCAATTGATTTTCCATGTCTTCTCTCTTGGTGGCCATGTCTGACAGTATACATTTCAGACCTTCCCTTTCTCTCTCCAACACCTCTCTGCAACCAGCAATGTTTTCTTTTTGTTCATCAAGTTCTGTGAGCTTTTGTTCAGATTCAGTGCACAGCTTTTGCACAACTTCAATTTTTTGTTGCAAACTGTCCATTTTGTTTTTCATGTCTTCACTCATCCGTTCATTTACTTTTTGAAGTTTTACTCTCAGATTTTCTATCAATTTCATTTGATTCATGAGTTGTTCTTCCTTCATCTTCATCTCAGATCTTTCATCTTCCATTCTGTCTTTTTCATCCAAAAGTATTTCTCTCTCTTTTTCATTGTCAGTCTTTATTTTAATGAGTTCTTCTCTCTCTAGACTGATGTTGTTCATGGCAGCTTCAAGTTCTTCTTTCTTCTTGTTGAGATCCTTCCTTAATTCTTCCAGTTCTTCTCTTTCTGTGAGCACATTACTCTTACTGGTTTCCAGTTCTTGTTTGAGTCTTTCCAGTTCCTCTTCCTTCAGTTCTTGTTCTTTTTGTTTTAAGGTAATCATGTTCATGACATCTCCAAGTTCATCTCTTTCTCGCTTTACCTGAAGACTCATCTCCTCAATGTTGGTTTTCTCTCGGTTTATCTCAGATAACAGACTGTCTACATGTTCTTTCTGTTTTTGTAGCTCAGCCTTCATGATATCCAACTTGTCTCTTTCTTCTTTTATAACTTGTTCATCTTGTTCTAACATGTGAGTTTGTTTCTGGATGTCAGACCTCATCAGCTCCAAGTCCATCTTTTCTTTGTTCATCATCTCATTCACTCTATCCAGATCCTCTCTCTCTTGCTTTAGTTCTGCCTTCAGATTTTCAAGATCTTGTTTTTCCAACTCAAACTTCTTCTTCAATTGATTTTCCATGTCTTCTCTCTTGGTGGCCATGTCTGACAGTATACATTTCAGACCTTCCCTTTCTCTCTCCAACACCTCTCTGCAACCAGCAATGTTTTCTTTTTGTTCATCAAGTTCTGTGAGCTTTTGTTCAGATTCAGTGCACAGCTTTTGCACAACTTCAATGTTTTGTTGCAAACTGTCCATTTTGTTTTTCATGTCTTCACTCATCCGTTCATTGACTTGTTGAAGTTTTACTCTCAGAGTTTCCATTGCTTTCATTTGATTGTTGAGTTGTTCTTCTCTCAACAACAGGTCAGACATTTCATCTTTAATTCTGACCATGGAAGCTTCAACCTCTTCTTTCTTCTTGTTGAGATCCTTCCTTAATTCTTCCAGTTCTTCTCTTTCTGTGAGCACATTACTCTTACTGGTTTCCAGTTCTTGTTTGAGTCTTTCCAGTTCCTCTTCCTTCAGTTCTTGTTCTTTTTGTTTTAAGGTAATCATGTTCATGACATCTCCAAGTTCATCTCTTTCTCGCTTTACCTGAAGACTCATCTCCTCAATGTTGGTTTTCTCTCGGTTTATCTCAGATAACAGACTGTCTACATGTTCTTTCTGTTTTTGTAGCTCAGCCTTCATGACATCAAACCTGTCTCTTTCTTCTTGTATAACTTGTTTTTCTTGTTCTAACATGTGAGTTTGTTTCTGGATGTCAGACCTCATCAGCTCCAAGTCCATCTTTTCTTTGTTCATCATCTCATTCACTCTATCCAGATCCTCTCTCTCTTGCTTCAGTTCTGCCTTCAGTTTTTCAAGATCTTGTTTTTCCAAATCTAACTTCTGCTTCATTTTCTTTTCCATTTCTTGTGTTTTGGTGACCATTTCTGATAATCGACTCATCAGACCTTCCCTTTCTCTCTCCAACACCTCTCTGCAACCAGCAATGTTTTCTTTTTGTTCATCAAGTTCTGTGAGCTTTTGTTCAGATTCAGTGCACAGCTTTTGCACAACTTTGATGTTTTGTTGCAAACTGTCCATTTTGTTTTTCATGTCTTTACTTATCTGTTCATTGACTTGTTGAAGTTTCACCCTCAGAGTTTCCATTGATTTCTTTTGATTCATGAGTTGTTCTTCTCTCAACTTCATCTCAGACCTTTCATCTTCCATTCTGTCTTTTTCATCCAAAAGCATTTCTCTCTCTTTTTCATTGTCAGTCTTTATTGTAATGAGTTCTTCTCTCTCCCTACTGATGTTGGTCATTGCAGCTTCAAGTTCTTCTTTCTTCCTGTTGAGATCCTTCCTTAATTCTTCCAGTTCTTCTCTTTCTGTGAGCACATTACTCTTACTGGTTTCTAGTTCTTGTTTTAGTCTTCCCAGTTCCTCTTCCTTCAGTCCTTGTTCTTTTTGTTTTAAGGTAATCATGTTCATGACATCTCCAAGTTCATCCCTTGCTTGCTTAACCTGAAGTATCATCTCCTCAATGTTGGTTTTCTCCAAGTTTAGCTCAGATAACAGACTGTCTACATGTTCTTTCTGTTTTTGTAGTTCAGTCTTTGTGATGTCCAACTTGTCTCTTTCTACTTTTATAACTTGTTTTTCTTGTTCTAACATGTGAGTTTGTTTCTGGATGTCAGACCTCATCAGCTCCAAGTCCATCTTTTCTTTGTTCATCATCTCATTCACTCTATCCAGATCCTCTCTCTCTTGCTTTAGTTCTTCCTTCAGTTTTTCAAGATCTTGTTTTTCCAACTCAAACTTCTTCTTCAATTGATTTTCCATGTCTTCTCTCTTGGTGGCCATGTCTGACAGTATACATTTCAGACCTTCCCTTTCTCTCTCCAACAACTCTCTGCAACCAGCAATGTTTTCTTTTTGTTCATCAAGTTCTGTGAGCTTTTGTTCAGATTCAGTGCACAGCTTTTGCACAACTTCAATGTTTTGTTGCAAACTGTCCATTTTGTTTTTCATGTCTTCACTCATCTGTTTGTTCAACTGTTGAAGTTTTACTCTCAGATTTTCTATCAATTTCATTTGACTCATGAGTTGTTCTTCCTTTGTCTTCATCTCAGATCTTTCATCTTCCATTCTGTCTTTTTCATCCAAAAGCATTTCTCTCTCTTTTTCATTGTCAGTCTTTATTTTAATGAGTTCTTCTCTCTCTAGACTGATGTTGTTCATGGCAGCTTCAAGTTCTTCTTTCTTCCTGTTGAGATCCTTCCTTAATTCTTCCAGTTCTTCTCTTTCTGTGAGCACATTACTCTTACTGGTTTCCAATTCTTGTTTGAGTCTTTCCAATTCCTGTTCTTTAAGTTCTTGTTCTTTTTGTTTTAAGGTAATCATGTTCATGACATCTCCAAGTTCATCTCTTTCTTGCTTCACCTGAAGACTCAAATCCTCAATGTTGGTTTTCTCTCTGTCTACATGTTCCTTTTGTTTTTCTAGTTCAGCCTTCATGATATCCAACTTGTCTCTTTCTTCTTGTATAACTTGTTTTTCTTGTTCTAACATGTGAGTTTGTTTCTGGATGTCAGACCTCATCAGCTCCAAGTCCATCTTTTCTTTGTTCATCATCTCATTCACTCTATCCAGATCCTCTCTCTCTTGCTTCAGTTCTGCCTTCAGATTTTCAAGATCTTGTTTTTCCAACTCAAACTTCTTCTTCAATTGATTTTCCATGTCTTCTCTCTTGGTGGCCATGTCTGACAGTATACATTTCAGACCTTCCCTTTCTCTCTCTAGTATCTCTCTGCAACCAGCAATGTTTTCTTTTTGTTCATCAAGTTCTGTGAGCATTTGTTCAGATTCAGTGCACAGCTTTTGTACAACTTCAGTGTTTTGTTGCAAACTGTCCATTTTGTTTTTCATATCTTCACTCATTCGTTGATTCAGTTTTTGAAGTTTTACTCTCAGATTTTCTATCAATTTCATTTGACTCATGAG
>NC_040032.1:9616590-9645563 GCF_000972845.2 Larimichthys crocea
TTTCATCAAAGACCCTTTCTCTCTCTGTTTCACCATCAGTCTCCATTTTAATGAGTTGTTGTCTCTCTCCTGTGATCTTCTTCATGGCAGCTTCAAGTTCTTCTTTCTTCTTGTTGAGATCCTTCCTTAATTCTTCCAGTTCTTCTCTTTCTGTGAGCGCATTACTCTTACTGGTTTCCAGTTCTTGTTTGACTCTTTCCAGTTCCTCTTCCTTCAGTTCTTGTTCTTTTTGTTTTAAGGTAATCATGTTCATGACATTTCCAAGTTCATCTCTTTCTTTCTTAATTTGAAGGGTCAGATCCTCAATGTTGGTTTTCTCCAAGTTTATCTCAGATAACAGACTGTCTGTGTGTTTCTTTTGCTTTTCTAGATCAGTCTTTGTGATGTCCAACCTGTCTCTTTCTTCTTGTATAACTTGTTTTTCTTGTTCTAACATGTGAGTTTGTTTCTGGATGTCAGACCTCATCAGCTCCAAGTCCATCTTTTCTTTGTTCATCATCTCATTCACTCTATCCAGATCCTCTCTCTCTTGCTTCAGTTCTGCCTTCAGTTTTTCAAGATCTTGTTTTTCCAACTCAAACTTCTTCTTCAGTTGATTTTCCATGTCTTCTCTCTTGGTGGCCATGTCTGACAGTATACATTTCAGACCTTCCCTTTCTCTCTCCAACACCTCTCTGCAACCAGCAATGTTTTCTTTTTGTTCATCAAGTTCTGTGAGCTTTTGTTCAGATTCAGTGCACAGCTTTTGCACAACTTCAATGTTTTGTTGCAAACTGTCCATTTTGTTTTTCATGTCTTCACTCATCCGTTCATTTAGTTGTTGAAGTTTTACTCTCAGAGTTTCCATTGCTTTCATTTGATTGTTGAGTTGTTCTTCTCTCAACAACAGGTCAGACATTTCATCTTTAATTCTGACCATGGAAGCTTCAACCTCTTCTTTCTTCTTGTTGAGATCCTTCCTTAATTCTTCCAGTTCTTCTCTTTCTGTGAGCACATTACTCTTACTGGTTTCCAGTTCTTGTTTGAGTCTTTCCAGTTCCTCTTCCTTCAGTTCTTGTTCTTTTTGTTTTAAGGTAATCATGTTCATGACATCTCCAAGTTCATCTCTTTCTCGTTTAATCTGAAGGGTCAGATCCTCATTGATGGTTTTCTCTCTATTCTGCTCAGCCTTTGTGATATCAAACCTGTCTCTTTCTTCTTTTATAACTTGTTTTTCTTGTTCTAACATGTGAGTTTGTTTCTGGATGTCAGACCTCATCAGCTCCAAGTCCATCTTTTCTCTGTTATTCATCTCATTCACTCTATCCAGATCCTCTCTCTCTTGCTTCAGTTCTGCCTTCAGATTTTCAAGATCTTGTTTTTCCAACTCAAACTTCTTCTTCAATTGATTTTCCATTTCTTCTCTCTTGGTGGCCATGTCTGACAGTATACATTTCAGACCTTCCCTTTCTCTCTCCAACACCTCTCTGCAACCAGCAATGTTTTCTTTTTGTTCATCAAGTTCTGTGAGCTTTTGTTCAGATTCAGTGCACAGCTTTTGCACAACTTCAGTGTTTTGTTGCAAACTGTCCATTTTGTTTTTCATATCTTCGTTCATCCCTTCATTGAAATGTTGAAGTTTTACTCTCAGAGTTTCCATTGATTTCATTTGATTCATTAGTTGTTCTTCTCTGATCTTCAGCTCAGATCTTTCATCTTCTATTATTTCCTTTTCCTTTTCATCTTCAGTCTCTTTTTCAGTGAGTTGTTCTCTCTCTCCACTGATCCTGTTCATGGCAGATTCAACCTCTTCTTTCTTCTTGTTGAGATCCTTCCTCAATTCTTTCAGTTCTTCTCTTTCTGTGAGCACATTCCTTCTACTGGTTTCCAGTTCTTCCTTTCGTCTTTGAAATTCCTGTTCTTTCAGCTCCAAGTCCATCTTTTCTTTGTTCATCATCTCATTCACTCTATCCAGATCCTCTCTCTCTTGCTTCAGTTCTGCCTTCACTTTTTCAAGATCTTGTTTTTCCAACTCAAACTTCTTCTTCAATTGATTTTCCATGTCCATTTGATACAGTTGTTCTTTTTCTTGATTCGTTTCATCAACAGTGCAATCAGGCTGTTCCTGTTTATCGCTTATTGTGATCTCCAACTTTTCCTCTGTGAGATCTTGCCCTAAGTTTTCAGTCTTTTCTTTGTTCATCATCTCATTCACTCTATCCAGATCATCTGTCTCTTGCTTCACTTCTGCCTTCAGATTTTCAAGATCTTGTTTTTCCAACTCAAACTTTTGCTTCAATTGATTTTCCATGTCTTCTCTCTTGGTGTCCATGTCTGACAGTATACATTTTAGACCTTCCCTTTCTCTTTCCAACACCTCTCTGCATCCAGCAATGTTTTCTTTTTTTTCATCAAGTTCTGTGAGCTTTTGTTCAGATTCAGTGCACAGCTTTTGCACAACTTCAATGTTTTGTTGTAAACTGTCCATTTTGTTTTTCATGTCTTCACTCATCCGTTCATTGACTTGTTGAAGTTTCACCCTCAGAGTTTCTATAGATTTTATTTGATTCATGAGTTGTTCTTCTTTCATCTTTAGCTCAGACATTTTGTCTTCCATTCTCTCCCTTTCATCAAAGATCATTTCTCTCTCTGTTTCACCACCAATCTCCATTTTAATGAGTTGTTGTCTCTCTCCTGTGATCTTCTTCATGGCACCTTCAAGTTCTTCTTTCTTCTTGTTGAGATCCTTCCTTAATTCTTCCAGTTCTTCTCTTTCTGTTAGCACATTACTCTTACTGGTTTCCGGTTCTTGTTTGATTCTTTCCAGTTCGTCTTTTTTCAGTTCTTGTTCTTTTTGTTTTAAGGTAATCATGTTCATGACATCTCCAAGTTCATCTCTTTCTCGCTTTACCTGAAGACTCATATCCTCAATGTTGGTTTTCTCCAAGTTTATCTCAGATAACAGACTGTCTACATTTTCTTTCTGTTTTTCTAGTTCAGTCTTTGTGATGTCCAACTTGTCTCTTTCTTCTTGTATAACTTGTTTTTCTTGTTCTAACATGTGAGTTTGTTTCTGGATGTCAGACCTCATCAGCTCCAAGTCCATCTTTTCTTTGTTTATCATCTCATTCACTCTATCCAGATCCTCTCTCTCTTGCTTCAGTTCTGCCTTCAGATTTTCAAGATCTTGTTTTTCCAACTCAAACTTCTTCTTCAATTGATTTTCCATGTCTTCTCTCTTGGTGGCCATGTCTGACAGTATACATTTCAGACCTTCCCGTTCTCTCTCCAACACCTCTCTGCAACCAGCAATGTTTTCTTTTTGTTCATCAAGTTCTGTGAGCTTTTGTTCAGATTCAGTGCACAGCTTTTGCACAACTTCAATGTGTTGTTGCAAACTGTCCATTTTGTTTTTCATATCTTCATTTATCCATTCATTGAAATGTTGAAGTTTCACCCTCAGAGTTTCCATTGATTTCTTTTGACTCATGAGTTGTTCTTCTCTGATCTTCAGCTCGGACCTTTCATCTTCCATTTTGTCTTTTTCATCTGAAAGCATTTCTCTCTCTATTTCATTGTCAGTCTTCATTTTAAGGAGTTGTTCTCTCTCTCCAGTGATCATGTTCATGGCAGCTTCAAGTTCTTGTTTCTTCTTGTTGAGATCTGTCATAGAAATTTCTAGTTCTTCTCTTTCTGTTAGCACATTGCTCTTACTGGTTTCCAGTTCTTGTTTGAATCTTTCCAGTTCCTCTTCCTTCAGTTCTTGTTCTTTTTGTTTTAAGGTAATCATGTTCATGACATCTTCAAGTTCATCTCTTTCTCCTTTAATCTGAAGGGTCAGCTCCTCAATGTTGGTTTTCTCTTTATTTAGCTCAGCCTTTGTGATGTCCAAATTGTCTCTTTCTTCTTTTATAACTTGTTTTTCTTGTTCTAACATGTGAGTTTGTTTCTGGATGTCAGACCTCATCAGCTCCAAGTCCATCTTTTCTTTGTTCATCATCTCATTCACTCTATCCAGATCCTCTCTCTCTTGCTTCAGTTCTGCCTTCAGATTTTCAAGATCTTGTTTTTCCAACTCAAACTTCTTCTTCAGTTGATTTTCCATGTCTTCTCTCTTGGTGGCCATGTCTGACAGTATACATTTCAGACCTTCCCTTTCTCTCTCCAACACCTCTCTGCAACCAGCAATGTTTTCTTTTTGTTCATCAAGTTCTGTGAGCTTTTGTTCAGATTCAGTGCACAGCTTTTGCACAACTTCAATGTTTTGTTGCAAACTGTCCATTTTGTTTTTCATGTCTTCACTCATCTGTTTGTTCAACTGTTGAAGTTTTACTCTCAGATTTTCTATCAATTTCATTTGACTCATGAGTTGTTCTTCCTTTGTCTTCATCTCAGATCTTTCATCTTCCATTCTGTCTTTTTCATCCAAAAGCATTTCTCTCTCTTTTTCATTGTCAGTCTTTATTTTAATGAGTTCTTCTCTCTCTAGACTGATGTTGGTCATTGCAGCTTCAAGTTCTTCTTTCTTCTTGTTAAGATCCTTCCTTAATTTTTCCAGTTCTTCTCTTTCTGTGAGCACATTACTCTTAATGGTTTCCAATTCTTTTTTGAGTCTTTCCAGTTCCTGTTCTTTCAGTTCTTGTTCTTTTTGTTTTAAGGTAATCATGTTCATGACATCTTCAGGTTCATCTCTTTCTCCTTTAATCTGAAGGGTCAGCTCCTCAATGATGGTTTTCTCTCTATTTTGCTCAGACTTTGTGATGTCCAACTTGTCTTTCTCTTCTTTTATAACTTGTTCATGTTGTTCTAACATGTGAGTTTGTTTCTGGATGTCAGACCTCATCAGCTCCAAGTCCATCTTTTCTTTGTTTATCATCTCATTCTCTCTATCCAGATCCTCTCTCTCTTGCTTCAGTTCTGCCTTCAGTTTTTTAAGATCTTGTTTTTCCAACTCAAACTTCTTCTTCAATTGATTTTCCATGTCTTCTCTCTTGGTGGCCATGTCTGACAGTATACATTTCAGACCTTCCCTTTCTCTCTCCAACACCTCTCTGCAACCAGCAATGTTTTCTTTTTGTTCATCAAGTTCTGTGAGCTTTTGTTCAGATTCAGTGCACAGCTTTTGCACAACTTCAGTGTTTTGTTGCAAACTGTCCATTTTATTTTTCATGTCTTCACTCATCCGTTCACTGACTTGTTGAAGTTTCACCCTCAGAGTTTCTATTGATTTCATTTGATTCATGAGTTGTTCTTCTTTCATCTTTAGCTCAGACATTTCATCTTCCATTCTCTCCCTTTCACCAAAGACCCTTTCTCTCTCTGTTTCACCATCAGTCTCCATTTTATTGAGTTGTTGTCTCTCTCCTGTGATCTTTTTCATGGCACCTTCAAGTTCTTCTTTCTTCCTGTTGAGATCCTTCCTTAATTCTTCCAGTTCTTCTCTTTCTGTGAGCACATTACTCTTACTGGTTTCCAGTTCTTGTTTGAGTCTTTCCAGTTCCTGTTCCTTCAGTTCTTGTTCTTTTTGTTTTAAGGTAATCATGTTCATGACATCTCCAAGTTCATCTCTTTCTTTCTTAATTTGAAGGGTCAGATCCTCAATGTTGGTTTTCCCCAAGTTTATCTCAGATAACAGACTGTCTGTATGTTTCTTTTGCTTTTCTAGATCAGTCTTTGTGATGTCCAACTTGTCTCTTTCTTCTTGTATAACTTGTTTTTCTTGTTCTAACATGTGAGTTTGTTTCTGGATGTCAGACCTCATCAGCTCCAAGTCCATCTTTTCTTTGTTCATCATCTCATTCACTCTATCCAGATCCTCTCTCTCTTGCTTCAGTTCTGCCTTCAGATTTTCAAGATCTTGTTTTTCCAACTCAAACTTCTTCTTCAATTGATTTTCCATGTCTTCTCTCTTGGTGGCCATGTCTGACAGTATACATTTCAGACCTTCCCTTTCTCTCTCCAACACCTCTCTGCAACCAGCAATGTTTTCTTTTTGTTCATCAAGTTCTGTGAGCTTTTGTTCAGATTCAGTGCACAGCTTTTGCACAACTTCAGTGTTTTGTTGCAAACTGTCCATTTTGTTTTTCATGTCTTCACTCATCTGTTCATTGAATTGTCGAAGTTTTACTCTCAGAGTTTCCATTGCTTTTATTTGATTGTTGAGTTGTTCTTCTCTCAACAACAGGTCAGACATTTCATCTTTAATTCTGACCATGGAAGCTTCATCCTCTTCTTTCTTTTTGTTGAGATCCTTCCTTAATTCTTCTAGTTCTTTTCTTTCTGTGAGCACATTACTCTTACTGGTGTCTAGTTCTTGTTTTAGTCTTTCCAGTTCCTCTTCCCTCAGTTCTTGTTCTTTTTGTTTAAAGGTAATCATGTTCATGACATCTCCAAGTTCATCTCTTTCTCGCTTTACCTGAAGACTCATCTCCTCAATGTTGGTTTTCTCTCGGTTTAGCTCAGATAACAGACTGTCTACATGTTCTTTCTGTTTTTGTATCTCAGCCTTCATGTCATCTTGTTCTAACATGTGAGTTTGTTTGTTGATGTCAGACCTTATCAGCTCCAAGTCCATCTTTTCTTTGTTCATCATCTCATTCACTCTATCCAGATCCTCTCTCTCTTGCTTCAGTTCTGCCTTCAGATTTTCAAGATCTTGTTTTTCCAACTCAAACTTCTTCTTCAATTGATTTTCCATGTCTTCTCTCTTGGTGGCCATGTCTGACAGTATACATTTCAGACCTTCCCTTTCTCTCTCCAACACCTCTCTGCAACCAGCAATGTTTTCTTTTTGTTCATCAAGTTCTGTGAGCTTTTGTTCAGATTCAGTGCACAGCTTTTGCACAACTTCAATGTTTTGTTGCAAACTGTCCATTTTGTTTTTCATATCTGCACTCACTCGTTCATTCAGTTGTTGAAGTTTCACTCTCAGATTTTCTATCAATTTCATTTGGTTCATGAGTTGTTCTTCCTTCATCTTCATCTCAGATCTTTCATCTTCCATTCTGTCTTTTTCATCCAAAGGCATTTCTGTCTCTTTTTCATTGTCAGTCTTTATTTTAATGAGTTCTTCTCTCTCTAGACTGATGTTGTTCATGGCAGCTTCAAGTTCTTCTTTCTTCTTGTTGAGATCCTTCCTTAATTCTTCCAGTTCTTCTCTTTCTGTGAGCACATTACTCTTACTGGTTTCCAGTTCCTGTTCTTTCAGTTCTTGTTCTTTTTGTTTTAAGTTAATCATGTTCATGACATCTTCAAGTTCATCTCTCTCTCCTTTAATCTGAAGGGTCAGCTCCTCAATGTTGGTTTTCTCTCTATTTTGCTCAGCCTTTGTGATGTCCAACTTGTCTCTTTCTTCTTGTATAACTTGTTTATATTGTTCTAACATGTGAGTTTGTTTCTGGATGTCAGACCTCATCAGCTCCAAGTCCATCTTTTCTCTGTTCATCATCTCATTCACTCTATCCAGATCCTCTCTCTCTTGCTTCAGTTCTGCCTTCAGATTTTCAAGATCTTGTTTTTCCAACTCAAACTTCTTCTTCAATTGATTTTCCATGTCTTCTCTCTTGGTGGCCATGTCTGACAGTATACATTTCAGACCTTCCCTTTCTCTCTCCAACACCTCTCTGCAACCAGCAATGTTTTCTTTTTGTTCATCAAGTTCTGTGAGCTTTTGTTCAGATTCAGTGCACAGCTTTTGCACAACTTCAGTGTTTTGTTGCAAACTGTCCATTTTGTTTTTCATGTCTTCACTCATCCATTCATTGACTTGTTGAAGTTTTACTCTCAGAGTTTCTATTGATTTCTTTTGATTCACAAGTTGTTCTTCTCTGATCTTCATCTCAGACCTTTCATCTTCCATTCTGTCCTTTACGTCCAAAATCCTTTCTCTCTCTTTTTCATTGTCAGTCTTCATTTTAATGAGTTGTTCTCTCTCTCCACTGATGTTGTTCATGGAAGCCATAATCTCTTCTTTCTTCTTGTTGAGATCCTTCCTTAATTCTTCTAGTTCTTCTTTTTCTGTTAGCACATTACTCTTACTGATTTCCAGTTCTTGTTTGAGTCTTTCCAGTTCCTCTTCTTTCAGTTCTTGTTCTTTTTGTTTTAAGGTAATCATGTTCAGGACATCTCCAACTTCATCTCTTTCTCCTTTAATCTGAAGGGTCAGCTCCTCAATGTTGGTTTTCTCTCTATTTAGCTCAGCCTTCATGATATCCAACCTGTCTCTTTCTTCTTGTATAACTTGTCTTTCTCGTTCTAACATGTGGGTTTGTTTCTGGATGTCAGACCTCATCAGCTCCAAGTCTATCTTTTCTTTGTTCATCATCTCATTCACTCTATCCAGATCCTCTCTCTCTTGCTTTAGTTCTGCCTTCAGATTTTCAAGATCTTGTTTTTCCAACTCAAACTTCTTCTTCAATTGATTTTCCATGTCTTCTCTCTTGGTGGCCATGTCTGACAGTATACATTTCAGACCTTCCCTTTCTCTCTCCAACACCTCTCTGCAACCAGCAATGTTTTCTTTTTGTTCATCAAGTTCTGTGAGCTTTTGTTCAGATTCAGTGCACAGCTTTTGCACAACTTCAGTGTTTTGTTGCAAACTGTCCATTTTGTTTTTCATGTCTTTGCTCATCTGTTCATTGAATTGTCGAAGTTTTACTTTCAGATTTTCCATTGATTTCATTTGATTGTTGAGTTGTTCTTCTCTCAACAACAGGTCAGACATTTCATCTTTAATTCTGACCATGGAAGCTTCAACCTCTTCTTTCTTCTTGTTGAGATCCTTCCTTAATTCTTCCAGTTCTTCTCTTTCTGTGAGCACATTACTCTTACTGGTTTCCAGTTCTTGTTTGAGTCTTTCCAGTTCCTCTTCCTTCAGTTCTTGTTCTTTTTGTTTTAAGGTAATCATGTTCATGACATCTCCAAGTTCATCTCTTTCTCGCTTTACCTGAAGGTTCAGCTCCCCAATGTTGGTTTTCTCTCTGTTTAACTCAGATAACAGACTGTCTACATGTTCCTTTTGCTTTTCTAGATCAGTCTTTGTGATGTCCAACTTGTCTCTTTCTTCTTTTATAACTTGCTTATCTTCTTCTAACATGTGAGTTTGTTTCTGGATGTCAGACCTCATCAGCTCCAAGTCCATCTTTTCTTTGTTCATCATCTCATTCACTCTATCCAGATCCTCTCTCTCTTGCTTCAGTTCTGCCTTCAGATTTTCAAGATCTTGTTTTTCCAACTCAAACTTCTTCTTCAATTGATTTTCCATGTCTTCTCTCTTGGTGGCCATGTCTGACAGTATACATTTCAGACCTTCCCTTTCTCTCTCCAACACCTCTCTGCAACCAGCAATGTTTTCTTTTTGTTCATCAAGTTCTGTGAGCTTTTGTTCAGATTCAGTGCACAGCTTTTGTACAACTTCAATGTTTTGTTGCAAACTGTCCATTTTGTTTTTCATGTCTTCACTCATTTGTTCATTTAGTTTTTGAAGTTTTACTCTCAGAGTTTCTATTGCTTTCATTTGATTGTTGAGTTGTTCTTCTCTCAATAACAGGTCAGACATTTCATCTTTAATTCTGACCATGGCAGATTCAACCTCTTCTTTCTTCCTGTTGAGATCCTTCCTTAATTCTTCTAGTTCTTCTCTTTCTGTGAGCACATTACTCTTACTGGTTTCCAGTTCTTGTTTGAGTCTTTCCAGTTCCTCTTCCTTCAGTTTTTGTTCTTTTTGTTTTAAGGTAATCATGTTCATGACATCTCCAAGTTCATCTCTTTCTTGCTTTACCTGAAGACTCAGATCCTCAATGTTGGTTTTCTCCAAGTTTAGCTCAGATAACAGACTGTCTACATGTTCTTTCTGTTTTTGTAGATCAGTCTTCATGACATCAAACCTGTCTCTTTCTTCTTTTATAACTTGTTTATCTTGTTCTAATATGTGAGTTTGTTTCTGGATGTCAGACCTCATCAGCTCCAAGTCCATCTTTTCTTTGTTCATCATCTCATTCACTCTATCCAGATCCTCTCTCTCTTGCTTCAGTTCTGCCTCCAGTCTTTCAAGATCTTGTTTTTCCAACTCAAACTTCTTCTTCAGTTGATTTTCCATGTCTTCTCTCTTGGTGGCCATGTCTGACAGTATACATTTTAGACCTTCCCTTTCTCTCTCCAACACCTCTCTGCAACCAGCAATGTTTTCTTTTTGTTCATCAAGTTCTGTGAGCTTTTGTTCAGATTCAGTGCACAGCTTTTGCACAACTTCAGTGTTTTGTTGCAAACTGTCCATTTTGTTTTTCATGTCTTCACTCATTCGTTGTTTCAACTGTTGAAGTTTTACTCTCAGAGTTTCCATTGATTTCATTTGACTCATGAGTTGTTCTTCTCTGATCTTCAGCTCAGATCTTTCATCTTCCATTCTGTCTCTTTCATCCGAAAGCATTTTTCTCTCTATTTCATCATCAGTCTTCATTTTAATGAGTTGTTCTCTCTCTCCAGTGATCATGTTCATGGCAGCTTCAAGTTCTTGTTTCTTCTTGTTGAGATCTTTCATAGAAATTTCTAGTTCTTCTCTTTCTGTGAGCACATTACTCTTACCGGTTTCCAGTTCTTGTTTGAGTCTTTCCAGTTCCTCTTCCTTCAGTTCTTGTTCTTTTTGTTTTAAGGTAATCATGTTCATGACATCTCCAAGTTCATCTCTTTCTCGCTTTACCTGAAGACTCATCTCCTCAATGTTGGTTTTCTCTCGGTTTATCTCAGATAACAGACTGTCTACATGTTCTTTCTGTTTTTGTAGCTCAGCCTTCGTGACATCAATCCTGTCTCTTTCTTCTTGTATAACTTGTTTATCTTCTTCTAATATGTGAGTTTGTTTCTGGATGTCAGACCTCATCAGCTCCAAGTCCATCTTTTCTTTGTTCATCATCTCATTCACTCTATCCAGATCCTCTCTCTCTTGCTTCAGTTCTGCCTTCAGATTTTCAAGATCTTGTTTTTCCAACTCAAACTTCTTCTTCAATTGATTTTCCATGTCTTCTCTCTTGGTGGCCATGTCTGACAGTATACATTTCAGACCTTCCCTTTCTCTCTCCAACACCTCTCTGCAACCAGCAATGTTTTCTTTTTGTTCATCAAGTTCTGTGAGCTTTTGTTCAGATTCAGTGCACAGCTTTTGCACAACTTCAGTGTTTTGTTGCAAACTGTCCATTTTGTTTTTCATGTCTTCACTCATTCGTTGTTTCAACTGTTGAAGTTTTACTCTCAGAGTTTCCATTGATTTCATTTGATTCATCAGTTGTTCTTCTCTGATTTTCAGCTCAGATCTTTCATTCTTCATCCTGTCCATTTCATCCGAAAACATTTCTCTCTCCTTTTCATCATCAGTCTCCACTTTAATAAGTTGTGCTCTATCTCCACTGATCTTGTTCATTGCAGCTTCAACCTCTTCTTTCTTCTTGTTGAGATCTTTCCTTAATTCTTCTAGTTCTTCTCTTTCTGTCAGCACATTACTCTTACTGATTTCAAGTTCTCGTTTTAATCTTTCCAATTCCCGTTCTTTAAGTTCTTGTTCTTTTTGTTTTAAGGTAATCATGTCCATGACGTTTTGAAGTTCATCTCTTTCTCTCTTAATCTGAAGGGTCAGCTCCTCAGTGATGGTTTTCTCTCTGTTCATCTCAGAAAACAGACTCTCTGAGTGTTCTTTCTGATTTTGTAGCTCAGCTTTCATGATGTCCAGTTTGTCTCTTTCCTCTTTTATAATTTGTTTATCTATTTCTAACATGTGAGTTTGATTCTGGATATCCGACCTCATCAGCTCTAAGTCCAGTTTCTCTTTGTCCAGATCTTCTCTCTCTTGTTGTAGATTTGCCTTCAGCTTTTCAAGATCTTCATTTTCAGCAACAATATTTAGCTGCAGCATCATTGCCTCGTCTTTTTGAATCTCTTTTCCTCTCACGAATAACTCTTCAGGTTTCTCAAAATCTACGATCCCTTCCTTTCCTTCCTTTATCGACTTCCTGGTCATCTCGATTCCCTCCTCTTGTTTTAGCTTTTGCCGCATGTTCTCTAAAGCACATGTCACCATTTCCTTTTGTTTTTTAATCTCCATTGTGGTATGTTCCATCTCCTCTCTTGCTTGGTTTATCGTTTTCACCTGGGCGTCCATGAGCTGCTTTTCATCTTTAAGTTCTTCTTTCAAATCTTCACCGTGCTTTTTAATGAGTTCACATTTCTCCAAACATATCTGAAGTCGTTCCCAGTGCTTTTGAATTTGACTTGGAGTTTCTGTGCTGGACGACACCTCTGACTCTTTCGTTCCGACTTTGCTCTTGTCTTTTTCTCCTTGCAGCTTCAGTTTCATGATCTCTAGTTCATCCCTCTCTCTGATGATCCTCTCCAGTCGCTGGTCGAGCTCTTTCTTTCGCTTCTCCGTCTCCCTCCGTAGGGAAACTTTTTCTCCTTTAACTTCCTGCTCTTTTCGAATACCCTTTCGGATCATCTGTTGAGTTTCTCTTTGTTTGATTTCTAACTCAGACTTCAATACTTCCATCTCTCTTCTCTCTCTCTTTATGTTCTCTAGTCGAATTTCAAGCTCCTGTTTTTGTTTCTGGATATCATCCCACATCTGGATCATTTCATCTCTCTCTGTTTGGGCTTGTCTTGTAATCTGTGATTTAATTTTGCTCATGTTGTCTCTCACTGTCTTGTTTTCAGCTTTTAATGTGTTGAGATTTTCTGTTTGTTTCTCTAAATGTACATTTACATTTTCGAGAATTCCCATTTCTCCTCTAATTATTTCCAAATGTACTTGTATCTTTTGTCTCATGTTTTCAAGTTCAGTTATGGAATTAGTGATTTTTGAATCCTGGTGCCCCATTTCAGCTTTCTCCGTGTATTCTTGGATGTCGTTAGCCAGCTCTTCCTTTTGCCGATGCAGTTTTATCCTCAGTATTTCTAACTCATCCCTCTGTCTCATGGTTTTCTCCAGTCTTTGGTCTAATTCTTTTCTTCTCTTTTTAGTATCTCTCCTCAGTGATTGCTTTTCTCTTTGCATTTCGTTCCACATCATTTCACTCTCTGCCTTTTTTCTCATGCTCTTTCTAAAAACCTGTTCACTTTCTTTTTTCTTTGTTTCCAGCTCTGACTTCAGCAGCTCCATTTCTCTCATTTCTCTTTTGGTTGTGTGCACTTTGTCATCCAGCTCTGATTTCTGTCTTTCGATGCTCTCCCTTAATCGGTTCATCTCGTGTATTTCTGCCTCGACTTGTTGTCTTGCCGTTCTCACGTTCTCCTGCTCTACTTGTATTTGTTGTTTCAGCATCTCAGTCTCGGTCCGCTCGGTTTTCTGTTTCACTTCCTCAGTTATTGCCTTTTTCAGTTCTTCAATTTCACTGTTTTTCTGATCCAAAGTGTCCATTGCCAGTTTTTTATATTCCTCCAGTTTCTCCTTTTCTGATCTGAGTCTGACGATTTCATTTTCCATTTGCCCCATTTTTTCACCCATTCCGATTGTGGCTATTTTGTCCTTTTCTGCATCCATTCCAACATGTTTACTTTCAGTATTTTCCATTTTTTGCTGCATTTCAGTCCTGAGTTTTTCCAGGTTGGCTCTTTCCTGAGATATTAAAAGATAGCGGTTTTCCAGTTCTTGATTTCGAGCCTCAGTCGTATAGTTCAGGTCTTCTAACTGTCTCAGTTTTACGTCGGTCTCCTTCATAATAATCTCCATGTCTTTACTTTTCTTTCCAGTTTCAGCTGCTATTTTCTCCATGGTACTCTTAACTTCTGCCATTTTCTCCCACTTTTCCTCAGTTTGTCTCTGCATTTTTATTCTTAATAGATTTAATTCGTCTTTCTCTCGCATGGTTTTCTCCAACCTTTGATCCACTTCTCTTCTCTGTTTTTTCACTGCAGTTTTCATCCATTTCACGTTGTCCATTTCT
Organism: Larimichthys crocea; assembly: GCF_000972845.2. Taxonomy (NCBI): domain Eukaryota; kingdom Metazoa; phylum Chordata; class Actinopteri; family Sciaenidae; genus Larimichthys; species Larimichthys crocea. Next base: position 9,630,495 of record NC_040032.1, read on the forward strand.
TCCTTCAGATGCATTTCACTTTGCCTCATTGCAGTGCTTACCGTCATCAAAAGCTCTTGGAATTGCTTCATGTCTTGGAGCAATGCTTCAGTTTCTTCACCGCCTTCATCCTGATGATCTTTGTGGGTGTTACGTTCTTCAGCTTCATATTCGAGTTCCAGTTTCACTGATCTCATGATTTCTTGTGTTTTATAAATCTCTTCTTTAAGTCTTTCAGCACTTCCTGTGTCCTTTTTAGAATAACTTCCATCCATGTTCTCAGTTTGTGTCTGTATGTCTTTACCTTTTTGTTTCTCAGCATCCAATCTCATCAAGTCAGACTCATCAGTTTGTTCTTGTTTCACCGTATCTCCATTCTCTTCTTTTTGCACTTCATATTTAATTGTTTCATGTTTCAGAACGTTGGTCCTCAAAATGTATTTCTGTTCTATTTCTTTCAGGAGTCCAGTCACCCTTTCCTCCACATTTCCAGTTTCCCTGAGTAACCCAGTGTCAGTTTCTGGTCTCTGGCTCTGCAGGTCAATTATTTCCATGACGAGTCTTTTAATCTCTTCATGTTTGTCCTCCATGTTCTTCATTGCATACGTTAACTGCTCCCTTATTGCCTCCTCTCTCTCCTTGAGCTCAGATATCTGGTTTTCCACTTCTACCTTTTCACTTTCATTTATGGCTAATTCTTCATGGATTTCTTCATGGAAGAAAACACTCTGCTCTTGTTTAATATCCACTGCAGTGAACCTGAGTTCTTGTCTCTGTTTGCTCTCTTCTGAAGTTATAGATTGTTGCAGAGACGTGGCCTCTTTTCTAATTTTATCTTCTGTTTCTTCTTTGTCTGTGAGGATTTCTGATGTTTGATCTCTCTGTGATTCTTGAAGTTCAGATGTATTCACTGAAAAAGTCTTTTTGATTGCAGATTCTGCTGATATCCATCTGCTGATACGAGCTTTCATGGAAGTCAGCTGATCCTTTACACACACACACAAGAAGAAACTTATAAAACTTTGATCTTCTGAGTTTGGTTAGGTCAACAATTCAAAGAACTTACCTTGTTCTATTTAATAAAATCACTTTCATTCCTCACAATTCCAAGCTTTGCGTCTTTGGACATGTCCACTGATTCATCCAATTGAAGTGCTACACTGTTTGTAGTTTCTATTATCTGAACCGTCACATTCACCATTATTTTGGTGAAAACTGTCAGTTATTATAACAAAAATTGGTGGACCCATTGGTTGAAGCCCCCTGCTTTAGATCTTTGTTGCATGGACTGTATGGTTGGCGCCAAAGCAAAGAAATGTGGCTTAACTATCTTAACCTGCGTCTTTAATTTTAATCTTTGAGTCTTTGTTGTGTGGAAAGAAAGATTTACTTACCCTGTGTTTCTGGACGGTTCCCTTGTCCTCCTCCATCTCCCGTTGGGCTTTGAGCATTTCCTCCCGGGTGTCGTTCATCTCTGCTACAGCTTTTTTTATTTCAGCTTTCATCTGACCCAGAGTCAGAACTGCAGTTACTGCATCTTCCAGCTTTTCCTGCACCTTGTCTCTTTGTCGTTGTATCTTGATCTTCACGATTTCTAACTCATCCCTCTCTCTCACGATCTTCTCCAGCTGTTGGTCCAACGCCCATTTCTTCTTCTTTGCTTGAAAGTTCATCCATTTGATTTGGCTCTTTTCTTCTGTCATGTCTCTCCTGCTCTGCTCTGTGTTTTCTCTCACACTTCGCAGCATCTTTCTGAGTCCTTCTATTTCGTGAATCACTCCCTTCAATTCGCCGTCTTCCTCGTTACTTTGTTGAGCGTTCACCTCCATGTTTTCTTTCGCATGTTCACGCTCTTCCTTCTTTCTCCGGCTCATTCTTATCACTTTTTCCAGCTCTTTTTTCTTTATTTCAGTCTCTGATTTTAGAACTTCCAGCTCTCTTATCTCTTTCCTTGTCATTTGTAACTTGTCATCCAGCTCCTGGTTTTTCCTCTCGGTACTTTCCCTCAAACACTTCAATGTGTCCATTTCTGCTTTGACTAACTGGGCGTCTCTCTTGATGTTTTCTCTCTGCGTCTGTATTTCAGCTTTCATTCTTTCTATCGTGTCTCTTTCAGACTGAACCTGTGCCAACTTGTTCTCTATGTCTTGTTTTTGCCTTTGCGTATCGCCCTCCACCTGCGTTACCTTCATGTCCTGTCTTTGCTTCGGAGGGTCAGCTCCTGTCCTCAGGTCTTGTTGTTCACAGTCTTCCAGTGCACCCCAAAGTTTCTCCACCTCCTCCCAACATCTTCTGAATTTTATCCTCACAGTGTCAAATGCGTCTTTTCCATCCTCCTCTCTTTCTTTCTGCATTTGAGCTTCCGTCCACCTTTGCGTCATCTTGTTAACATTTACATTCATGTTACATTTGAAGCGCTCAATTTCATCTCTGTGTTGTGTGATGATGTTTTTATTCCTCTTTAACTCTTGCTTAATGTCCACCATGTCTTTCTCCATCTGTTCTTTTGCCTTCTTTGCCTCGAGCATTATTTTCTTATTTTGGTTCATTAGACTCAGCATCCTCTCCATCATCTCCTGCTCCACGGGTTCTTTTCTTCTTTGTGATTTTGACTGATCGTACTTGATCATTTCCACCCTGTGTCGCTCATTCATGATCTCGTTACATCTTCTTTCCAGAGTTTCCTTTTCTTGGTAGATTTCAGCCAGCGTTTTCTGGAGTTGAAGTTTTTCTCGAGCGGCTTCGTTTTTATTCTCTTTGAGTTTCTCGATCACATTTTCCATCTGTGATCTCAGTCTTTTGATCAAGAAGGACTGCTCGTGTTTTTCAGCTGTCAGTGTGTCGATGGCCTGCTGTTGCTGCTCCGTCTTTGTCTTCAGGTAGTCGATTTCATTCCAATCAGTTTGCGCCTTTTCCAATAGTTGTTCAATCTCCTCCATTACTTGGCATGTTAATTGTCTTTGTCTTTTAATAGTTTCCATTTTGGTTTGTTTGTCTTCTAATTGCTTGGTGTTTTCCATTGTCCAATTATAGTCTGTTGTCTTTCATCTGTTGGTCCAAAAAACAACAAAGTATCACTTGAATTGTGTCAAAAAACCAAACACTAAATGTAAGTTTAGTAGATCAAGAAAAGACCCATCCCCATGGACCCTCTCCTGCTGTTTTCTTTCTCTCTCCACCTCCCTGAATCATCCACCACTCTGCTTCTCCGTCCTAAGCTGGACCACCTCTGTCCACTCACCTTTAGTCCTCCATGTGCACTTTGGCTGTCTGCCTCACCTCATACTGACTCTTTGAGGACGTCTCGTGTTTATCTGCTTTCTATCATTTAAAGTTTCACACTTCTGTTTCAAATCCTAAAACTTTCTCCCCCCTGCTGCGTCCTCCTCTCCTCTCATCTCGCTTCTCTCCTCGAGGACTTTGCTGCTTTCTTTGAAAAGAAAGTTAGCAGTATGTGAAATTCCCGCCTGAGCTGATGCTTCATGCGATCACGTTCAAATACCATCCACCGTTAGATCCCATCGTACCAACTTTACATCCAACTTTGCAAGAACGCCCTGCATCATTCCAGTGCTAGTCAAATAAAAGATTATACAGCACTACCATCAAATAATTGCACTATTAGATTAAGTTGTACAACACTAGTTGTGGACTTTTACTTCCCTTATATCATCTTAAATTCAATGTTTTAGGCTTTAAAATGATCATTTCAAGACGTCTATGGAGCCCAGAAACTGATAATATAATAATTATATAATAAAAATAATAACATATGTTAATAAACACAATTGTTAGTTAAATCTTTAATATATTTAACTCTCTAACTCTTTAATCAAATATGTATTTCCCCTGCTGAACACTGTGTGGCCAGCTCAGCTGAAAACACTGTTCTTCTTCTTAGTGACGCGTGGCCAAGGCCAATCACTGATAACTTATCACTGCGTCAGGGTGGACCGTCAGCTGGGATGTGGCTGAGGGTGGAAACATCACAACCGTACAGATACCACAGCACGGCGTGTTTTTACAGTATTTTTATAGCATATATATATTATTTTCTACAGCAGAGACCTCTCTGTTTCTCTGTGTATTCATGCAATCACTCATTCTGTCTTTGTTCTGCTCTGAATTTCTCTCTGGGGGAACAATGAAAGATTATTTTATTTGATCCTGTGTTAAAGTTCTTTTAGTTTCACTTGTTCATGTACAAAATGCTAAAACCTTCATCTTTTAAACACTGGCAGACGAATGTACTCGCAATAGATTTAAACACAGTTTGTGGTAATATTTAAAAATATCCATTCTTAGGTACAAGAATACAGATTTGTTGTGTTACCTGTAACAGGAGGAATCCTGTAACATTAAATATAGCAACACATTTTCTCACCTCAGGTTCCTTTTGTTGTCTTCAGTCGAACATCTCAGCGAGTTGTTGTTCTGCTGAGGTGCTGTTGGAGATCTGCAGGTCTGAGGCCGGGTGGCACTATTGTCCTCAAAACATTGTGTATCTCCTCCATGCAGACGTGTGTGTTGACCACCAGCTCAGGAAGTGTGTGTATGATTGGATGGAAGGTGATGTTGGGTGGTGAAACATCTTGTCTGTGCTCAGCTGATAAGGATGAGCGTCATGTGACTCGATGGGTTTCCCTCACACAGTCATACATGTAGAATATAAACTGTACACACACTTCATGTTATTTTCCTCGTACATACACATAAACCAGAGAAGCACACAACACTTCACACAGTTAAATACTCTCATACAGCAGTGTGAAAACACACATATACACAACTAAAACACGTGTACAACTTCAAAACTATGAAGAGGTTTCCACACATACACATAAAGTGAGTTCATATATCCAGTTTTTAGAAAATATGTTTATTTTAATACTTGCTCATGTTTGTAAAACTGTCCTCATGTTTAAATATGCTGATACTTGTGTTTGTGGATTGGAACATTACACACTGATCGCTGTGACATTCGGAGTATGGATGAAATGAATCATATAACACCCACCATGTTTTCTTTATGTTCTAACTATTTTTCAGATGAACTTTGAAAACGACTCATTTCTGTCCTCGTTTAACCGTCGGCTCTTCGATGAGTCATTCAGAGAATGAAATCAACTGAACCGAATAATAATAATAATAATATATCAGAATGTCACTGACAGATATTATGGCTAATACCTCTCTATAGATGTGTCATGCACATGAATCCAAACACTGTGGTCATGTTTGTGCATGCTTCCTGATACACGTCATTAACTCACACACTGCGGTACACTGCCCTCTGCTGGGCTCTGTCATGAAGGTGTGTTGACCTCCTGCATATCTGTGTTATTGATTACTTGCAGTAGACTCCTTTGTCCCCATGGCCATACAGCTTTTCAACACCTCACAAAAAGAGTTACACACACACTGACTACATAGCTGACGTGCAATATTAATTCTAATCATAATAACTGAATCATTACTGTGCAATAACTAGTAACATGTTTCTTTTCTCTTACCTCTCTTATCTCTTTCTCAAAACTGTGCACCCCACCCCACCCACAATCATTACCTTGTTTTGCACTAATATTTATTTATTTATTCATCACCATGACAGACATTTTATTAGTATGACAGTTGAGTGAATGTATGTATGTATGCAGGTCATGTGCAATGACTGATAAGCTGTTTTTGTGCAATGTGTGTATGCGCTATGCGTTTTTGCTGTTGTTGTTGTTGTTGTTGTTGTGCTGATATGTTGGTTTTGTGTGATGTGTTACATGTATATGCTGCTGGACACCTTCATTTCCTTCGGGATCAATAAAGTATCTCTAGATTAGATTAGATTAAATAATACTTTATTTATCCCACGACGGGGAAATTCACTTGTTTACAGCAGCGAAAAATAGAATCAAGGAGGGAAAACACACGTGTACATATTTACAAAAGGTACTGAAGTAGAATTTGCAGATTTACAAAACAAGTACTAAGGTAGAACATAAACTTAAAAAAAACAACAAAAAACAACAACAACAACAAAAAAACCTCTCTACTCTCTACTTACAATAAGTATAGCAGTAAAACACAATCATTTATGCAGCAGCAATAATGATCCAGTAATATAACACGATATAATACGACTCAATGCTTTTACTTGTAATAAAGTATTTTTATAAACAATAATCTGAATACTTTGATGCTGCTCAGTGTCACAGCAGCTGAACAAGTACTAAGGTAGAACATAAACTTAAAAAAACAACAAAAAACAACAACAACAACAACAAAACTCTCTACTCTCTACTTACAATAAGTATAGCAGTAAAACACAATCATTTATGCAGCAGCAATAATGATCCAGTAATATAACATGATATAATCTGACTCAATGCAAAGCTTTTACTTGTAATAAAGTATTTCTCTAGGTCATAAATCTGTGTGTTACAGGTTTATCTCTGCAGATGACTGAAACCATAAAAGCAAAACATGATCTAACATATGACACACAGCATGTGACGGCTGACGTCATGGTAAACAAACCGTCTGCCAGCACAGTCACAGTCACAGTCAAAGAGATTCACTGACCTGAACACCAGAGGTCACCTGGTTCATGTTTAACATCATCACACCAACAAATGATAAATGCTCTGATATGTTTCATACTCTGCTCACAGGTCTGTGTGTGTCCTGTCCTTTCACACATCCATACAATGGACAGGCTGCCCATCAGGACCACTGGTACTGATCCAAACTCTCTCTCACACACTGACATGAGTTCAGTATCTTCATCAAGGACACTTTAGACTGGACCTGAGGAGCCTGAACAAACCCTGATCCACTTCTAACCACTAACTAACATCAAGAAAACTTTCACTTATTTATTTGTTGTTATTTTCTGTGCGTGTTATTATAAAACGGCTGTAAAGTTTCTAATAGAAGAGCAGGGTAACATTTCCTCAGAATGATGTAGAAACCTGAAGTTTTCTGAACTTTACTAACTGTGTGTTTGTCATGTTGTAAGTATGCAGTGTTGTCATGACTTCTTAATAAGTGCAGTAGTAATAACTACATTTTTCTGACTCCCACACTGCTTCTTGTGTCATTTCCGGGACAACACAGATTTTTTTCCCCCTCTTCACAGTCAGAGGGATGAATTTATCTGGGAGCGGCTCTTCTGCTGTCCATGTCCTCTGAGGCTGCATCAAGACACCAGCACGCAGCAGGGAGGACACAGGAAGGCACGTTACCTTCACAATAAAAGCACTGCAAAAAATACAAAAGTGTGATGTTTTAATGAGCTATTCATGCCTACTGGAGCCCATTCACAGAGTTACAGAGTTTCCTGATGGACAGTGAAGTAACCAACTGTAGCTGCTGTTAGATCAGTTCGTCAGCTTGGCGGTGAGCTCAGAGCGACGGGTACCCGTCGCTCTGAGCTCACCGCCAAGCTGACGAACTGATCTAACAGCAGCTACAGTTGGTTACTTCACTGTCCATCGGGAAACTCTGTAACTCTGTGGGCTCCAGTAGGCATGAATAGCTCATTAAAACATCACACTTTTGTATTTTTGCAGTACTCTTGTGCTTTTATTGTGAAGGTAACGTGTCTTCCTGTGTCCTCCCTGCTGCGTGCTGGTGTCTTGATGCAGCCTCAGAGGACACGGACAGCAGGAGAGCCGCTCCCAGATAAATTCATCCCTCTGACTGTGAAGAGGGGGAAAAAAATCTGTGTTGTCCCGGAAATGACACAAGAAGCAGTGTGGGAGTCAGAAAAATGTAGTTATTACTACTGCACTTATTAAGAAGTCATGACAACACTGCATACTTACAACATGACAAACACACAGTTAGTAAAGTTCAGAAAACTTCAGGTTTCTACATCATTCTGAGGAAATGTTACTCTGCTCTTCTATTAGAAACTTTACAGCCGTCTTATAATAACACGCACAGAAAATAACAATAAATAAATAAGTGAAAGTTTTCTTGGTGTTAGTTCAAAGTGCTGGAACAAGGACAGAAGTGGATCAGGGTTTGTTCAGGCTCCTCCGGTCCAGTCTGAAGTGTCCTTGATGAAGATACTGAACCCATGTCAGTGTGTGAGAGAGTTTGGATCAGTACCAGTGGTCCTGATGGGCAGCCTGTCCATTGTATGAATGTGTGAAAGGACAGGACACACACAGACCTGTGAGCAGAGTATGAAACACATCAGAGTATTTACCTGGTGTGATGATGTTAAACATGAACCAGGTGACCTCTGGTGTTCAGGTCAGTGAATCTCGGCTGACTGTGACTGTGACTGTGCTGGCAGACGGTTTGTTTACCATGACGTGATATATATATATATATATCTATATATAATATATATATATATAATATATATATTATATATATATATATATATATATATATATATATATATATATAAAATATCAAAATGAAATGTTCATAAAATATATAGTACAAAAGTATATACTTAAAATTGGCAGTGTTGATTTAGTCTTATCTATGTATATCGTGTCAAATTATAAATGAAGTTATAGATAGATAGATAGATAGATAGATAGATAGATAGATAGATAGATAGATAGATAGATAGATAGATAGATAGATAGATAGATAGATTACTAAATTACAGTGCAGCAGCCGCATTACACACAGTGATGATAGACAACAACTTAAGAATAAAAATATAAAGAACAAACTATACATAATAAAATATCAAAATAGAAATAGTAATAAAATATATTGTACAAAAGTATATACATCAAATTGGCAGTGTTGATTTAGTCTTATTTATTTATATCGTATCAATTATAAATGAAGTTATCTCATGGCACTTTCCTACAGAGCAGCATACACAGTTTCAATAATAATAATAATAATAACAACAATAATAATAATAATAATAATAATAATATAATAATATAACAATAAGTGTTTGTAGTGGGGTGTAGGGCCACAGCAGCAGGCGTAGCATCAATCCAAAGTTACAGTTGTAACTATGTTCAGCTGTACTCGAGTATTTGTATCTGATTACATTACTTCTGATAGCAGCTGATATCACTGCCTAGTCCAGCAGAGTCAGCCCAGCTCGGCGTCTGTCTTTCAGCCTTTATTTCACCAAGCTCTCACAACCACTAAAAGTCAGTCCCACATTTACTCTTGTCCGGCGGCTTCTTGCTCGCTCACTCTCTCCTTTTTTCTTCTTAGCTTCCTCCGTCAGCGTCCTCTTCACTCTCTTCTCCTCTCGCCTATGTCCATAGAGGCTGCTGACTGGTTACCTCCTCTTCTTCTTCCTGGTAGTCCATAACGCCCGTTGGTACACACACTCAGTTCGTCAGCTTGGCGGTGAGCTCAGAGCGACGGGTACCCGTCGCCTCTGAGCTCACCGCCAAGCTGACGAACTGCTCTAACAGCTACAGTTGGTTACTTCACTGTCCATCAGGAAACTCTGTAACTCTGTGAATGGGCTCCAGTAGGCATGAATAGCTCATTAAAACATCACACTTTTGTATTTTTTGCAGTGCTTTTATTGTGAAGGTAACGTGCCTTCCTGTGTCCTCCCTGCTGCGTGCTGGTGTCTTGATGCAGCCTCAGAGGACACGGACAGCAGAAGAGGCCGCTCCAGAAATTCATCCCTCTGACTGTGAAGAGGGGAAAAAAAATCTGTGTTGTCCCGGAAATGACACAAGAAGCGTGTGGGAGTCAGAAAAATGTAGTTATTACTATGCACTTATTAAGAAGCCATGACAACACTGCATACTTACAACATGACAAACACACAATTAGTAAAGTTCAGAAACTTCAGGTTTCTACATCATTCTGAGGAAATGTTCCCTGCTCTTCTCTTAGAACTTTACAGCCGTTTTATAATAACACGCACAGAAAATAACAACAATAAATAAGTGAAAGTTTTCTTGATGTTAGTTAGTGGTTAGAAGTGGATCAGGGTTTGTTCAGGCTCCTCCGGTCCAGTCTGAAGTGTCCTTGATGAAGAACTGAACCCATGTCAGTGTGTGAGAGAGTTTGGATCAGTACCAGGGTCCTGATGGGCAGCTTGTCCATTGTATGAATGTGTGAAAGGACAGGACACACACAGACCTGTGAGCAGAGTATGAAACATATCAGAGTATTTATCATTTGTTGGTGTGATGTGTGTTAAACATGAACCAGGTGACCTCTGGTGTTCAGGTCAGTGAATCTCTTTGACTGTGACTGTGACTGTGCTGGCAGACGGTTTGTTTACCATGCGTCACCCGTCACATGCGTGTGTCATATGTTAGATCATGTTTTGCTTTTATGGTTTCAGTCAGAGATAAACCTGTAACACACAGATTTATGACCCAGAGCAGATACAGCTGCTGTGACACTGGCAGCATCACAGTATTTAGATTATTATTTCTAAAATACTTTATTACAAGTAAAAGCTTTGCATCGAGTCATATGTATCATGTTATATTACTGGATCATTATTGCTGCTGCATAATGATTGTGTTTTACTGCTACACTTATTGTAAGTAGGAGTAGAGAGTTTGTTTTTTTTGTGTTGTTGTTGTTTTTTGTTGTTTTTTAAGTTTATGTTCTACCTTAGTACTTGTTTTGTATCTGCCATCTTAAATCTGCACATTCTACTTCAGTACTTTTGTAATATGTACACTTGTGTTTTCCCTCCTTGATTCTATTTTTCGCTGCTGTAAACAAGTGAATTTCCCCGTTGTGGGATAAATAAAGTATTGTTAATCTAATCAATCTAGAGATACTTTATTGATCCCGAAGGAAATGAAGGTGTCCAGCAGCATATACATGTAACACATTACACAAAACCAACATATCAGCACAACAACAACAACAACAGCAAAAAACACATAGCGCGTACACACATTGCACCAAAAACAGCTTATCAGTCACTGCACATAACCTGCATACTACATAAATTCACTCAACTGTCATACTATAAAATGCCTGTCATGGTAATAATAATAAATATTAGTGCAAAACGGTAATGATGGGGGGGGGTGGGGTGCACAGTTTTGAGAAAGAGATAAGAGAGGTAAGAGAAGAGAAAACACTTACTAGTTATTGCACAGAAATGATTCAGTTATTGTCCGATTGAATTAATATTGCACGTCAGCTATGTCGTCAGTGTGTGTGTAACTCTTTTTGTGAGGTGTTGAAAAGCTGTATGGCCATGGGAATAAAACGCCGGAGTCACTGCAAGTAATCAATAACACAGTATGCAGGGTCAACACACCCTTCATGACAGAGCCAGCAGAGGGCAGTGACTGCAGTGTGTGAGTTAATGACGTGTATCAGGAAGCATGCACAAACATGACCACAGTGTTTGGATTCATGTGCATGACACATCTATAGAGAGGATTAGCCATATCTGTCAGTGACATTCTGATAATTATTATTATTATTATTCAGTTCAGTTGATTTCATTCTCTGAATGACTCATCGAAGAGCCGACAGTTAAACGAGGACAGAAATGAGTCGTTTTCAAAGTTCATCTGAAAAATAGTTTAGAACATAAAGAAAACATGGTGGGTGTTATATGATTCTTTCATCCACACTCCGAATGTCACAGCGATCAGTGTGTAATGTTCCAATCCACAAACACAAGTATCGCAAATTTAAGCATGGGACAGTTTTACAAACATGAGCAAATATTAAAATAAACAATTTAGTGCAGATGTCTAAAAACTGGTTAATGAACTCACTTTATGTGTGTGTGTGGGAAACCTCTTCATAGTTTTGAAGTTGTACCACGTGTTTTTCACACTGTTATATGAGGTATAACTGTGTGAAGTGTTGTGTGCTTCTCTGGTTATATGTTGTACAAGGAAAATGAATGTATATGAACAGTGTAAGAGTGTGTTGTACAGTTTATATTCTACATGTATGACTGTGTGAGGGAAACCCATCAGTCACATGACTCATCCTTATCAGCTGAGCGCAGACAAGATGTTTCACCACCCAACACACCTTCCATCCAATCATACACACACTTCCTGAGCTGGTGGTCAACACACACCTCTGCATGGAGGAGATACACATGTGTTTTGAGGACAATAGTGCCACCCGGCCTCAGACCTGCAGATCTCCAACAGCACCTCAGCAGAACAACAACTCGCTGAGATGGTCGACTGAAGACAACAAAAGGAACCTGAGGTGAGAAAATGTGTTGCTATATTTAATGTCACAGGATTCCTCCTCTTACAGGTAACACACAATCTGTATCCTTGTACCTAAGAATGGATATTTTTAAATATTACCACAAACTGTGTTTAAATCTATTGCGAGTACATTCGTCTGCCAGTGTTTAAAAGATGAAGGTTTTATGCATTTGTACATGAACAAGTGAAAACTAAAAGAGCTTTAACACAGGATCAAATAAAATATCTTTCATTGTTCCCCCAGAGAGAAATTCAGAGCAGAACAGGACAGAATGAGTGAATGCATGATACACAGAGAAACATAGAGGTCTCTGCTGCAGAAAATAATATATATATGCATAAAAAACTGTAAAAACACGCAGCCTTTAATGATCCATCAGGTGTCGTGCTGTGGTATCTATACGTTGCATGTTTCCACCTCAGCACATCCCCAGCTGACGGTCCACCCTGACACAGTGATAAGTTATCAGTGATTGGCCTCGGCCACGCGTCACGTCAAGAAGAAGAACAGTGTTTTCAGCCGGCTGGCCACACAGTGTTCGGCAGGGGAAATAATATTTGATTAAAGAGTTAGAGAGTTAAATATATTAAAGATTTAACTAACAATTGTGTTTATTCACATATGTTATTCTTATTATTAATAGTTATTATATGTATATCAGTTTTCTGGGCTCCAGAGTCTTGAAATTATATATTGTCCAATTAACCCCTAAACAATTTAATTAAGATGATATAAGGGAGGTAAAAGTCACAACTAGTGTTGTACAACTTGATCTAATAGTGCAATTATTTGATGGTAGTGCTGTATAAATCTTTATTGTGACTAGCCTGGGAATGATGCAGGGTGGTGTTCTGCAAAGTTGGATGTAAAGTTGGTACGATGGGATCTAACGGTGGATGGTATCTGAACGTGATCGCTGAAGCATCGCTCAGGCGGGAGTTCACATACTGCTAACTTTCTTTTCAAAGAAAGCAGCAAAGTCCTCGAGGAGAGACGCGAGATGAGAGGAGAGGAGGACGCAGCAGGGGGGAGAAAGTTTTTAGGATTTGAAACAGAAGTGTGAAACTTTAAATGATAGAAAGCAGATAAACACGAGACTCCTCAAAGAGTCAGTATGAGTGTGAGCAGACAGCCAAAGTCACCATGGAGGACTAAAGGTGAGTGGACAGAGGTGGTCCAGCTTAGGACGGGGAGAAGCAGAGTGGTGGATGATTCAGGAGAAGGAGAGAGAAAGAAAAAACAGCAGGAGAGTCCGTGGGGATGGGTCTTTTCTTGATCTTACTAAACTTACATTTAGTGTTTGGTTTTTTGACACAATTCATCTTGTTGTTTTTTTTGGACCAACAGATGAAGACAACAGACCATTATTGGAACAATGGAAACACCAAGCAAATTAGAGACAAACAAACCAAAATGGAGAGCTATTAAAAGACAAAGACAATTAACATGCCAAGTAATGGAGGAGATTGAACAACTATTGGAAAAGAGCAAACTGATTGGAATGAAAGTCGATACCTGAAACAAAGACGGAGCAGCAACAGCAGGCCATCGACACGCTGACAGCTGAAAAACACGAGCAGTCCTTCTTGATCAAAAGACTGAGATCACAGATGGGAAAAGTGATCGAGAAAACTCAAAGAGAATAAAACGAAGCCGCTCGAGAAAAACTTCAACTCCAGAAAACACTGGCTGAAATCTACCAAGAAAAGGACTCTGGAAAGAAGATGTAACGCGATCATGGATGAGCGACACAGGGTGGGAAATGATCAAGTACGCTCAGTCAAAATCACAAGAAGAAAAGAACCCGTGGACAGGAGTAGATGGAGAGGATGCTGAGGTCTAATGAACCAAAATAAGAAAATAATGCTCGAGGCAAAGAAGCAAAAGAACAGATGGAGGAAAGACATGGCGGACATTAAGCAAGAGTTTAAAGAGGAATAAAAACCTCATCACACAAACACAGAGTGAAATTGATGGCTTCCAAATGTAACATGAACTGTAAATGTTAACAAGATGACGCAAAGGTGGACGGAAGCTCAAATGCCGAAAGAGAGAGAGAAGGAGGAAAGACGCATTTGACACTGTGAGGATAAAACCTAGAAGAGTTGGGGAGGAGGTGGAGAAACTTTGGGGTGCACTGGAAGACTGTGAACAACAAGAGCTGAGGACAGGAATGACCTCCGAAGCTAAGAGCATGGACACTGATCTGTCACGCTGAAGGGTAACGCAGGTGGAGGTCGATTCGCAAAGGCAAAAACAAGACATAGAGCAACGTTGCACAGGTTCAGTCTGAACGCGCTAGAGCGATAGAAAGAATGAAAGCTGAAATACAGACGCCGAGAGAAAAACATCAAGAGAGACGCCAGTTAGTCCAAGCGAAATTGGACGCATTGAAGTGTTTGGGGAAATACCGAAAGGCAAAACCAGGAGTGATGACAAGTTACAATGACAAGGAAGAGATAAGAGAGCTGGAAGTCTCTAAAGTCAGAGGACTGAATAAAGAAAAAAGAGCTGGAAAAAATGATAAGAATGAGCCGATAGAACGAAGGAAAGCGCGTGAACATGTGAAAGAAAAACATGGGAGGTTGAACGTTCAAACAAGGTAACGAGGAAAGACGAAACACAACATGAAGGGAGTGATTCACGAAATAGAAGGACTCAGAAAGATGCTGCGAAGTGTGAGAGAAAATACAGAGCAGAGGCAGGAGAGACACAACGAAAGAAAAGAGCCAATCAAATGGATGAACGTTCACGCAAAGAAGAAGAAATGGGCGTTGGACCAACAGCTGGGAGAAGATCGTGAGAGGAGAGGGATGAGTTAGAAATCGTGAAGTTAAGCTACGACGACAAGAGACGGGTGCAGGAAAACTGGAAGATGCAGTAACTGCAGTTCTGACTGTCGGTCAGATGAAAGCTGAAAAT